>NC_064627.1:827391045-827691045 GCF_023864275.1 Schistocerca cancellata | reverse complement strand
CTCTACTTGATTTTAATTTATATCGACCTTTCAGAGTGTAATCCTCGTGAATCAAATAATATATTTGCGTAATCTGATGTCAAGAGAATCAGATTTGGTATTTTTGTCATCTACAGTACAGTCAGGCTCCAGATCTTGGCTTACACATATCTACAGAGCAGCAAGTTAAGTGTTTATCTTTTTCTGTGTTTTTCTTGTGGTATATTTATTAAATTTCATGTGTGTTGTTCAGTTCAAGAGGTTCAACACAAACGTTACTCACTGAACAGCCAGCTACATGGCTCATTAACGAATCAGAGTTCATTGGTGACACATAAGGATGTCTAGAATTCTGTCCGCTTTTATAGTTTACTTCTTCAGTTAGTCTTTCTAGGACTGTTACGTTGTGTAAATGAATTGTGCATATGCAGGAGGAGCTGGCCACAGTTTGCGAGCAGCTGAATGTGTTTTTGGCTATGGTCAGTTACCTTCATGCTGCTGTCTCAGGATGTAGTGGTGACAAGAGAATCTGGTGCATCACATGAGACACGACAGGTGTCACTTGTTTTGCACACAGGCTCTGCTTATAAGCCACCCCCTGGTGCACGCAACGCTCTGGATCCACCCTCATCACAGTGTGAGTTGCAGATGGTAACACGTTCGCATCTCTCAAGGTAGATGGCCAATGTGGAGGCTCTGAGCACTATGGGACTTAACATCTGTGGTCATCAGTCCCCTAGAACTTAGAACTACCTAAACCTAACTAACCTAAGGACATCACACACATCCATGCCCGAGGCAGGATTCGAACCTGTGACCGTAGCAGCTGCGCGGTGCCAATGTGGAGACTGGCCACCTGCCCTCACCCATTCATTCTGTTATTGGACAGGTGACTCCAACTGCAGCAGGGTCTGACCAGCACATGGGGGGGAGGGTTTACAAGTTATCAAGGACTCCAACATTTGGCATATTATGGAGCCCCTTAGGCAGATAGCTTTCAGCGCTGGAAAGAAAGCCAATGTGCAGTGGGTATATCTGCTGGGTGGCCTCATCTGAGATGTAGAGGTGCCTTCCCTGCAGCTATCGAGCATGCAGGGTGCAATCGTCTGCAAGCTGTGTCTCACGTCAGCACCAATAACTCCTGCTGCATGAGTTCAGTTGCCATCCTCAGTTTATACAGCAGGCTGGTGGAGGTGGTGAAGACTGCTGGCCTCCCATGCGGTTTACAAGCAGAACTCGCAATCTGAAACATTGTTTCCAGTGTTGATTGGGGTCCTTTGTATCGGAGCTGAGCGGAGTGATTCAACCAAAGGCTTCGTCGACTCTGTGACAGTCTTGGCTGCAGATTTCTAGGCCTGTGTTATCGTGTGGGGATCTGTAGGGCTCTCCTTGATACACTCCTGGAAATGGAAAAAAGAACACATTGACACCGGTGTGTCAGACCCACCATACTTGTTCTGGACACTGCGAGAGGGCTGTACAAGCAATGATCACACGCACGGCACAGCGGACACACCAGGAACCGCGGTGTTGGCCGTCGAATGGCGCTAGCTGCGCAGCATTTGTGCACCGCCGCCGTCAGTGTCAGCCAGTTTGCCGTGGCATACGGAGCTCCATCGCAGTCTTTAACACTGGTAGCATACCGCGACAGCGTGGACGTGAACCGTATGTGCAGTTGACGGACTTTGAGCGAGGGCGTATAGTGGGCATGCGGGAGGCCGGGTGGACGTACCGCCGAATTGCTCAACACGTGGGGCGTGAGGTCTCCACAGTACATCGATGTTGTCGCCAGTGGTCGGCGGAAGGTGCACGTGCCCGTCGACCTGGGACCGGACCGCAGCGACGCACGGATGCACGCCAAGACCATAGGATCCTACGCAGTGCCGTAGGGGACCGCACCGCCACTTCCCAGCAAATTAGGGACACTGTTGCTCCTGGGATATCGGCGAGGACCATTCGCAACCGTCTCCATGAAGCTGGGCTACGGTCCCGCACACCGTTAGGCCGTCTTCCGCTCACGCCCCAACATCGTGCAGCCCGCCTCCAGTGGTGTCGCGACAGGCGTGAATGGAGGGACGAATGGAGACGTGTCGTCTTCAGCGATGAGAGTCGCTTCTGCCTTGGTGCCAATGATGGTCGTATGCGTGTTTGGCGCCGTGCAGGTGAGCGCCACAATCAGGACTGCATACGACCGAGGCACACAGGGCCAACACCCGGCATCATGGTGTGGGGAGTGATCTCCTACACTGGCCGTACACCACTGGTGATCGTCGAGGGGCACTGAACAGTGCACGGTACATCCAAACCGTCATCGAACCCATCGTTCTACCATTCCTAGACCGGCAAGGGAACTTGCTGTTCCAACAGGACAATGCACGTCCGCATGTATCCCGTGCCACCCAACGTGCTCTAGAAGGTGTAAGTCAACTACCCTGGCCAGCAAGATCTCCGGATCTGTCCCCCATTGAGCATGTTTGGGACTGGATGAAGCGTCGTCTCACGCGGTCTGCACGTCCAGAACGAACGCTGGTCCAACTGAGGCGCCAGGTGGAAATGGCATGGCAAGCCGTTCCACAGGACTACATCCAGCATCTCTACGATCGTCTCCATGGGAGAATAGCAGCCTGCATTGCTGCGAAAGGTGGATATACACTGTACTAGTGCCGACATTGTGCATGCTCTGTTGCCTGTGTTTATGTGCCTGTGGTTCTGTCAGTGTGATCATGTGATGTATCTGACCCCAGGTATGTGTCAATAAAGTTTCCCCTTCCTGGGACAATGAATTCACGGTGTTCTTATTTCAATTTCGAGGAGTGTAGATCAGGGGTGCACTACACACAGGAAGCAGCTACTCAGGTAGCAGAGCACTTATGGAGTGCATATGAGGGTTTTTTTAGGCTAGGTGGTAGTTTGAGGAGCACTCATGAATACCACTCGAAACACAGCAAGATAAGTCAGACGGTGTTCAGAATAAAGACACTTTGACTATCGAAGTTTTATCAGGTAATTGTCGAAGTATTTGTAATAAAGTTCCCGAATTTATTGCCATCCAGGAAAGTTCTCACAATCAAATTATTCTTGGGGCCGAGAGCTTGCTGAAACACTAAGTGGAAAGCTCTGATATATTTATATATTTAGTGAGTCATGGAACGTATTTCGGAAAGACAGATTAGCTGCCGTAGGTTGGGAAGTGTTCATTGCAGTTCACAAAAATCTTATATCCAATTACGTCGAAGTAGTGTATGACATTGAAGTTATATGGTCACAGACAGGTGTAAGTGAAACAAAGTTAATCGTCGAATGTTTTTATTGGCCACTGGATTCCGCTGTGACAGTTCTAGAGTCATTCAAAGAAAGTCTCAGGTCAGTAGCATATAAGGCAGACAGTCACATGAAGTACGTTTGAACATGTTTTCTGAAAACTGTCTTGAGCAGCTAGCTCAGCAGCCCACAGACATTGGACATACCTTAGACCTTTCAGTCAGAAATAGGCAAGACCTCATCGAAAATATCAGCATACAAACGAAGATCAGCGATCATGATCTTATTACAGCAACTATGATTGTTGTTGTTGTGGTCTTCAGTCCAGAGACTGGTTTGATGCAGCTCTCCATGCTACTCTATCCTGTGCAAGTTTCTTCATCTCCCAGTATCTACTGCAACCTACATCCTTCTGAATCTGCTTGGTGTATTCATCTCTTGGTCTCCCTCTACGATTTTTACCCTCCACGCTGCCTCCAATACTAAACTGGTAATCCCTTGATGCCTCAGGACATGTCCTATCAACCGATCCCTTCTTCTAGTCAAGTTGTGCCACAAACTTCTCTTCTCCCCAGTCCTATTCAACACCTCCTCATTAGTTATGTGACCTACCCATCTAATCTTCAGCATTCTTCTGTAGCACCATATTTCGAAAGCTTCTATTCTCTTCTTGTCCAAACTATTTACCGTCCATGTTTCACTTCCATACATGGCTACACTCCATACAAATACTTTCAGAAATGACTACCTGACACTTAAATCTATACTCGATGTTAACAAATTTCTCTTCTTCAGAAACGCTTTCTTTGCCATTGCCAGTCTACATTTGATATCCTCTCTACTTCGACCATCATCAGTTATTTTGCTCCCCAAATAGCAAAACTCCTTTACTACTTTAAGTGTCTCATTTCCTAATCTAATACACTCAACATCACCCGACTTAATTCGACTACATTGCATTATCCTCGTTATGCTTTTCTTGATGTTCATCTTATATCCTCCCTTCAAGACACTATCCATTCCGTTCAACTGCTCTTCCAAGTTGTTTGCTGTCTCTGACAGAATTACAATGTCATCGGCGAACCTCAAAGTTTTTATTTCTTCTCCATGGATTTTAATACCTACTCGGAACTTTTCTTTCGTTTCCTTTATTGCTTGCAGATTGAATAACATCGGGGATAGGCTACAACCCTGTCTCACTCACTTCCCAACCACTGCTTCCCTTTCCTGCCCATCGACTCTTATAACTGCCATCTGGTTTCTGTACAAATTGTAAACAGCCTTTCGCTCCCTGTATTTTACCCCTGCCACCTTCAGAATTTGAAAGAGAGTATTCCAGTCAACATTGTCAAAAGCTTTCTCTAAGTCTACAAATGCTAGAAACGTAGGTTTGTCTTTCCTTAATCTAGCTTCTAAGATAAGCCGTAGGGTCAGTATTGCCTCACGTGTTCCAATATTTCTACGGAATCCAAACTGATCTTCCCCAAGGTCGGCTACTACTAGTTTTTCCATTCGTCTGTAAAAAATTCGCGTTAGTATTTTGCAGCCGTGTCTTATTAAACTGATAGTTCGGTAATTTTCACATCTGTCAACAGCTGCTTTCTTTGGGATTGGAATTATTATATTCGTCTTGAAGTCTGAGGATATTTCGCCTGTCTCATGCATCTTGCTCACCAGATATGGTAGAGTTTTGTCAGGACTTTCTCTCCCAAGGCCATCAGTAGTTCTAATGGAATGTTGTCTACTCCCGGGGCCTTGTTTCGACTCAGGTCTTTCAGTGCTCTGTCAAACTCTTCACGCAGTATCATATCTCCCATTTCAACTTCATCTACATCCTCTTCCATTTCCATAATATTGTTCTCAAGTACGACGCTCTTGTATAGACCCTCTATATACTCCTTCCACCTTTGTGCTTCCCCTTCTTTGCTTAGAACTGGGTTTCCATCTGAGCTCTTGATATTCAAACAAGTGGTTCTCTTTTCTCCAAAGGTCTCTTAAATTTTCCTGTAGGCCGTATCTATCTTACCCCTAGTGAGATAAGCCTCTACATCCTTACATTTATCCTCTAGCCATCCCTGCTTAGCCATTTTTCACTTCCTGTCGATCTCATTTTTGAGACGTTTGTATTCCTTTTTGCCTGCTTCACTTACAGCATTTTTATATTTTCTCTTTTCATCAGTTAAATTCAATATTGCTTCTGTTACCCAAGGATTTCTACTAGCCCTCGTCTTTTTACCTACTTGATCCACTGCTGCCTTCACTACTTCATCCCTTAAGGCTACCCATTCTTCTTCTACTGTATTTCTTTCCCCCATTCCTGCCATTCGTTCCCTGAAACTCTGTACAACCTCTGGTTTTGCCAATTTATCCAGGTCCCATCTCCTTAAATTCCCACCTTTTGCAGTTTCGTCAGTTTTAATCTACAGTTCATAACCAATAGATTGTGGTCAGAGTCCACATCTGCCCCTGGAAATGTCTTACAATTTAAAACCTGGTTCCTAAATCTCTGTCTTACCATTATATAATCTACCTGAAATCTGTCAGTATCTCTAGGCTACTTCCATGTATACAACCTTCTTTTATGATTCTTGAGCCAAGTGTTAGCTATGATTAAGTTGTGCTCTGTGCAAAATTCTACCAGGCGGCTTCCTCTTTCATTTCTTAGCCCCAATACATATTCAGCTACTACGTTTCCTTCTCTCCCTTTTCTTATTACCGAATTCCAGTCGCCCATGACTATTAAATTTGCGTCTCCCTTCACTATCTGAATAATTTCTTTTATTTCATCATATATTTCTTCAATTTCTTCATCATCTGCAGAGCTAGTTGGCATATAAACTTGTACTACTGTAGCAGGCGTGGGCTTCATGTCTATCTTCGCCACAATAATGCGTTCACTATGCTGTATGTAGTAGCTTACCCGCACTCCTATTTTTTTATTGATTATTAAACCTACTCCTGCATTACCCCTATTTGACTTTGTATTTATAACCCTGTATTCGCCTGACAAAAGTCTTGTTCCTCCTGCCACCGAACTTCACTAATTCCCACTATATCTAACTTTAACCTATCCATTTCCCTTTTTAAATTTTCTAACCTACCTGCCCGATTACGGGATCTGACATTCCACGCTCCGATCCGTAGAGCGCCAGTTTTCTTTCTGCTGATAACGACGTCCTCTTGTGTAGTCCCCGCCTGGAGATCCAAATGGGAGACTATTTTACCTCCAGAATATTTTACCCAAGAGGACGTCGTCATCATTAACCATACAGTAAAGCTGCATGCCTTCGGGAAAATTTACGACTGTAGTTTCCCCTTGCTTTCATTCGTTCACAGTACCAGCACAGCAAGGCCGTTTTGGTTAGTGTTACAAGGCCAGATCAGTCAATCATCCAGACTGTTGCCCCTGCAACTACTGAAAAGGCTGCTGCTCCTCTTCAGGAACCACGCATTTGTCTGGCTTTTCAGCAGATACCCCGCCGTTGTGGTTGCACCTACGGTACTGCTATCTGTATCGCTGAGGCACGCAAGCCTCCCAAGCAACGGCAAGGTCCATGGTACATGGGGGGCAAATATGATTATGAAAGTCAATAAATCATTGAAGAAGGGTAGGGGAGTGTTTCTGCTAGATAGAGCAGATAAGCAGTTGTTAACATCTCACTTAGACCATGAACTGACATCATTTAGTTTCAGTAAGATGGACATAGAGGGATTAGTAGTAATAGTAGTAGTAGTAGTAGTAGCAGTAGCTTTAGTCATCTTTTTACAAGGATATAGGACATGTCAAAGTATTTAAAAGTTTAGATCAATTTAAAATAGGCTAATTCGGACACACATACATTTACAGACTTCCAGTTAGAGACAATCATTAGATTTACTCCTGATATACAATACTTTTTTTACAAATAACTTATTAAAGAATGTAATGCTACACTGTTCACTCATATCTCACTATTAGTAACTGCACACTCCATACACACATTGTTTCATAACACTTCACTCACTACACACACAAACACAAACAAACACACACACACACACACACACACACACACACATACACACACACACACACATCATCTCTGGGCCATTATCTGTACCACAACATCCCATTTGCTATCCTGAAAAACTGAGTCAGCATCCCTCAATAATGAGTGAGATGTTGAGCTCAGAAAGAGGAAGAGGTGTTAATGTTGTGCTATGCATTGTTTAGGGGTTAGTATTTCTAGAAAGCAAAAAAGAAGGAAAAAAACATTAAGTGAAGGTGTTATGTGGAATGTTGGATGTTTTATAATCATTACTATCATTATTATTTATTTGTATAACATTTTTTTATCAAACCCCTACTCTGTTTTATCTAAGTAACCCTTCAATACATAAAATGTATTGCATAACAGGTACATTTTAGCTGCCTTTTTAAATAAGTGTACTTTTGCAATATCTTTAATCTTGTTTGGTAATTTATTGTACAGTTTTAATCCTTGGTAGAAAATGCTGCTTTGAGTTTTATGTTTATTTTTTCTTGGTAAATGTAAGTTGAGTCGATCTCTTGTTGCATGGTCATGGACAGAGCTGTTTGTGCATTAATTGTCAATGTTATTTTTGATGTGTACAACTGACTGGTTAACGTATTCACATGGAGCAGTTAAAATCCCGAGTGTTTTGAACAGATCTTTACAATGAGCTCAAATAGTATTTTGGGTTATTATTCTTATGGCTCTTTTCTGGAGTTTGAAAATTGTGTTCATATTTTACGCGTTTGTTCCCCAACCAGAATGCCATAGCTAATAATTGAGTGTACATATGAATAACATGTAACTAAAAGAGACTGAATGTTACACACTGATGACAGGATCCTAAGGACATAACATATTGATGACATTCTGTTTGCAAGTACCTTTGTGTGTTCACACCATTTCAATTGCTAATCAATATTCATTCCTAGAAATTTTGCATATGTTACACAGTCTATAGAGGTGCCATCTACATTTAATTTAACATTGTCAGTTTCCTCTTGAAACTGAAACTCATGGCATTGGCTGTCTTTATGTTCAATGTCTCTTTATTCCATATTGACCAATCATAAACATCCTTGAGGGTTTCATTTGCTTTCTCAGCAATGAGTTCTCTTGTTTCTCAGTGACTATGATATTGTTGTCATCAGTGAAAAGAATTTTTTCACCATGAGTAACATGACTGGGAAAGTCATTGATGTATATTAGGAACAATATTGGTCCTAATATGCTACCTAGCAGAACCCCTATATTAATGTATTTTGATTCTGGTAAGTGTTTTACTAAATGTTTGGATCTATTTGAAGTATGTGTTATCTCTACTCTTTGTACCCTATCTGTTAGGTATGACCTAAACCAGTCATTAGCTACCCCTCTTGTTCCTAATGCTTGTAATTTATTTAGTAGAATCTTGAGGTCGACTGTATCAAACGCCTTAGAAAGATCCAAAAATATGACTGTGAGACACTCATCTTTATCAAGTGCATGAAGTACAACTTTTGTGAATTCTACTATGGCTGACTCCGTATTTTTGCCACTTCAGAAACCAAACTGTGATTCGCTTAAAATATTGTATTTATTCAGGTATTTCATTAATATGTCTTTCATAATTGTTTCTATTATTTTTTAGAATGCTGGCAGCAGGGAAATGGGCCAGTAATTTTCTATGTCTTCTGCATTACCTTTCTTAAGCAAAGGTAGAACTCTTGCCTGTTTTAATTGCTCTGGAAATGTCCCTGAGGTGAAGGATTCATTTGTTATATTTGTTAAGGGGCCTTGTATAATATCTATGCACTGTTTCAGTACATGCATTGGTACTTCATCTAAACCTACTGACTTTTTACTTTTTAGTTTTTGAACAGTTTTATTGACTTCATTCTCTGTGGTTGGAAGTAATTTCATTGTATTTAGTGCTTCATTATTTACAGCTGTTATATTTGTTTTGGGGAATTTTTGCAGTAACTTCTCTGTAATACTTGGAAAACGCTCATTTACATAGTTTGCTAAGTATTGTGGACCATTTATTACCTTATCCCCCTCCCTTAGCAGTATGTTATTCTGCATTTGTTTGCCTCTCCCTGCTTCCTTTTTTATAACATCCCAGACTGCTTTGTTTTTATTCTCTATGTTATATATTATTTTGTTATTAAATGACTTTTTTGGCAGCAGTCAACACCTTCCTATGGATCTTTTTGTATTGTAGGTGTCCCGGTGGTCCCGGTCGCCTACGGTGGACTGGATGGCCGAGCGGTGACCTCTCCAGTTGTCAGGATGCTAAGAAATGACTGTGGTTGCGTCAGAAACGCCAAAGAAACATTATTAATTCATAACACTTTTATTCCTACCAAGTAAAATGTGGCTTGGTGATATCAACGACCTTCCCCGAGTCCTCGCTGACTCACAACGATGACACCAGATCCGGGCCGCACAGTCTTGCTAGCACAGCGCCGTGTGCTGTGACATAGCGGAGGAATGTCCTTACTTCGGCCGCGTGTGGCTGGCGGCGCCCGGCTGGGCGGCGGCTCAGCTGCGGACAGCAAGCTGCTGCACGTGGAGGCTCTGGGTTGGAGTCCCGACGCTGTCAGCACGAGGGGCGTTCTCGTAGAGCGGAGTGTACTCTATCCCACCCCATCTTCTTCCCTGCTCCTCCTGGTGGCTCGTCCGCCGTGGATGGGCGGAACAGGCTGCAGGCCCCCAGCATCGTCTGCTCACCCGGTTGTGACAGTGGATGCACAGGACCTAGGCCCCGCACGATCTCAACGACTGCTCACTGATGTGGTCAGCATTGGCGGAGAGCGAGTCTGCCGCGATGTCTGCTAATCCTTGGTTGATGATTGACAGTGGCAGCAGAGGACCATAGCTGGTACTGTCCCCTCACGTCTGCTGTTGGATGGGCTGCCCTTACTGCAACATCTCCTTAATAAAGATTAACATGTCGATCACCGAGCTGAGCGCTACGCAGCGACCCAGTATGCATCTAACTGCAAGTCTAACTGCGAGTGCCTTGTTATTATCAAAGCTGACGTATTTAAAGGAAGCACGAGCGACATCCTGACGTCATGCTCGTTTGTAATGAACGCACTCTTTCCACTTATACTGCTGATTTACCTGTCATACTCGCCTCTTAGGTGTTCTTGCAACAGAGTTACGTGTTGATACGGCAGACTTACGCGACGTTGTGAAATGCAGTACAGCTGTCGCTATACCTATGTCTTGCACTCTACGAAAGTCTTCGTCTAACACAAACCCACGTGCTAAGCAATTCTCTCTCGCCTGTTGTGTGTAACCAGGCCATTGCCCCTGCGTGACGACACATTCCATACATGTGCAATCCTCTTTACTCTTGGCTAACTTACTGCCTCTGGCTCTCAGCATAGGCAACGAAACTTTGACAATATTCCACGTTTCCAACTCTTTACTATTCCGTGGCACTACAGTATCTATGATAGAAATTTAAGTATTCTGGATCATTGCGCATCTTTTGCATGGAACTGAGGTGTTTAAGTGTTTGGGAGGGCTTCTTAATACCTGCTGTTATCCATCTGTTTTTGTGAGATGTTGAAACAGACATGCATACTTTTGGAAATGCCTTTTCAAAGTTCAGTTTAAACAAAGTGGAGAACTTAGAGAATTTCATATTCATATTGGTATTCTTTATACACTTCATCCCAGCTTTGTTTTTCTAGTTCTTTTGAAAAATCTGTTATTTTGATTTCTCACAGATGTCGTTTGTAGGCTTGTAGTTTAGGGAATTATTCGATGCCTGATTTTGCTGTTGTTATTTGACAGAGATGGTCTGATAGTCCGAGATCTTTTACAGCTACATCACATTTTTCCCTGTCCATATTTGTAGCCACATGATCAATTATTGATACAGTCATTGTAGTAACCCTTGTTGCACTATTGAGCAATAGGGGCATGCCAAAACTTTGAAGGATATTTATGAAGGTGCTGCTGGATTCATTTATGATATTAGTGTTGATATCAATGTCCTCACACAGAATTATGTTGACCTTTGTACTAGAGCTTCTGTTAACTTATTGAAAAAAGTGTCCACACTATGACTGGGAGATCTATACACACATAGTATGATTAATTTCTTGGTGATATCAAGCCCTTTTAATTCAGTAGGTGATATATCAAAGTGTTTGTCTTCACTTACTGTACTAATGACATGTCTTGATTTGAACTCTGTTCCTTTAGTGATATAAATGCATGATCCTCCATCCCTTGAAGTAGTTCTGCAGTAAGTTTGGCTTTTCATACAATGATAATACTACATGTTGGATTTCTGTGTCTCTAGACCAGTGCTCAGTAATACAAACTACTGTGCAGTTCAAAAATTGGAGCTCAACTTCTAATAGTTGTATTTTATTTTTTATTGATTGCGTATTTTGATGAAGGATTGTTAAGTCTGTGAAATGGCCTATGTTACTCTTTCCACTGGTTTGTTTTTCTTTGTGACATCTGGCATATGTGATATTTGAGGTGTTAAAACCTGTGAGTGATTGTTTTAGTATTTTTTTAAACTGCTGGAGATACTCTTTAGGCAGGGCAACCTGTTGTCTGGATTTCTCCTAAAAAAGACCTACTTTTCCTACCTATGAGAACAGATATTTGACCATGTGTGGCCTGAGATCCACCACCTATACTTTCATGAATCAGCTGTACCAATCTTCCCTTCCCAGTCCTGTTTAGAGTAGGCCATGCCTAGTGAAATCCATCTGTTGATAGTCCCGATGGGCACCAGAGAAACATGAGCAAAGTTGGCTGTCCTCAGAGCCATCCCTAACCCCACATTGATTCACCTCACAGCTCCATCAAGGTGGGGTCAATCATGACGCCGGAACAGCTCAACAAAGTGTACATTGGTGCCATGAGTCAGGGAAGCTATCTTGTCCAGGTCACTGACTATGTCATATGCCCCCCCCCCCCAACCCTGTCCAAACTGTTTCCTGGTCGACCCACTTTAACTATATGGCCCTCTTTTGTAAAGTCCTTACATAAAGACCCTAGTTCCTCTATCACATGACTTAGCCCTGCAATTTGGCTTGAAGATACTGGTGGCCTGGTATGCTGCCCTAAACTTTCCTGTAACTGAGGGCCTACACCTCGCCCATAGCTACTATCTAGCAGCAGCACTTTCTTCTTCCTAACACTTTGTACATTCCTAGGCTTCTTGGCCTTGGTTGAAGTGTGCTGCACATTTCCTGCTCCTTGTTCTACCTGAGGCTCTTCTCCACTTAACTCTGGCAGTGGTAGATACCTGTTTTTGGTGTTGATGATAAAACTGTCAGATCGCGCTGTCTTTCTTCCTATCCTCCTACCACCTGCCAGATTCCAATCACTCTCCTCCCCCCTATCTCCCTTGATCCTTATGAGTGCCTTCCTTGCTTCCTCCAACACAGATTTTCCTTTCCTGTTCCCGAATCAAAATGTCCCTACTGCATACTCTGCAGTTCCAGGACAGAACCTCTTCTATTCTCACAACATTCTCCCCACTGCATCTGCCACAGTGAAAATATTTCCTACAAGATTGGCAACAAATCCCTCTACTCACTACCCTATAACAGCTCCCACATTTCTCACTCGTGGTCAGTTTCGAATGAATAATTAAGTTTAAAGAATGTTTAAAATTTGTCAAGGACGCGAGATTGGCAGAGTGTAAACAAAAAATGACACAAAAGTCTTATGTGCGGTGGTTGTTGTTTTTGTACTGATTTAGAGATACAATGACAGAAGAATGAATTTGTAATTACTTTGCTTTTAGAGAATTTACATTATCAGGCGTGTTTGGTCAGGTTTTTTAACATTTATAGCTCAGAAAATTTAGGCCTAGATCGCATCTAACTAGTAAACAATACGAAATGTGTTAGTTAAATACGATTTAAAAACGTTTAATTACACTTTTATTGCGACAGCAGACATTGATGACATGATTTTTGTGTTTATGTCACGCAAAATTTCGGGTTATGTCGCAATTATCGGGACTTCGGCTACAGAATAAGTTTTTGGCAGGAAAAATCTCTGCTGGGACGCTAATATTCAGTTGTGTGACAAGAACGGACACTACAGCAAGTATACAAAACAAGGAATATTTAAATTTGACACTATTTCCTCTTAAATAAGTTCTTTCAACAGACAAAGATAATACCTGTGATCTCACTCGGCGGCCATCTTGGGCAGGTTGAAAATTGTGGTCCAGAGATCTATGTACCTAGTAACTAGGTTACCCACCATTGCTTAATAAAGAAATTCGGAAGATCCTGAAGAAGCAGAGCCTGCCACTTCTCGGTTCAAAAGAGAAAGAGCAAACATGTACGGAACATACAACACTTACCACCGAGACATCTTAGCAAAAGATCTGGCCGAGAACCCGAGAAAATTCTGCTCTTATGTAAAATCGCTAAGCGGGTCTAAGGCTTCCGTTCATTCCCCCTTTGACCATGTGGGCTGGCAGTTGAAGACAGCAAAACGAAAGCCAAAGTTCTGATGCGCTGAAGAAATCGTTCACACAGGAGAATCGTACAAACATACTATCATGACAGACTCCTATATGGATGACACAGTAATAAGCACCCTTGGCGTAGAGACACAACTGAAAGATTTGAAAGCAAATAAATCACTAGGTCCAGATGGAATCTCTATCAGATTTTACAAAGAGTGCTCTACTGCATCAGCCCCTTACCTAGACTGCTTTTATCGTAAATCTCTCACCCAGCACATAGTCCCAAGCGACAGGAAAAAAGCACAGGTTACTCCAGTACATAAGAAGGGTAAAAGAATGGACCTGCAAAACTACAGACCAATATCCTTAAATTCTGTAGAATCGTTGGCCATATTGTTAGATCGAATGTAATAAATTTTCTTGAGACTGCGAAACTTATGTCCATAAATCAGTATGGTGTTTGAAAGTGTCGCTCATGCGTCCATGTTCTTAGATACCTGGAAAGCATTTGACATGGTGCAGACTGTTACTGAAGGTATGGTGATCTGCGGTTGGTTGCTTGTGATGCTGTGGTGTATGGTAAGGTGTTGAAGCTGAGTGACTGTAGGAAGATACAAGAAGACTTAGATCAACTTTATAGTTGGTGCGATGAATGGCAGCTATCTTTAAATGTATCAAAATGTCAGTTAATGCGGATGAGTCGGAAGAACAGACCTTTAATGTTTGGATACAGTACTACTAGTGTCCTGCCTGACACAGTCAAGTCGTTTAAATATCTGGACATAACATTGCAAAGTGATATGAAATGGAATGAGCATCTGAGAACTGATGTAAGGAAGTCGAATGGTCTGTTTCTGTTTATTGGGAGACTTTTAGAAAAGATTGGTACATCTGTAATGATGGCCGTATATAGGACGCTTGTGTAATCTGTTCTAGAGTACTGCTCAAGTATTTGCGTTCCATACTAAGGTTGGACTGAAGGAAGACATTGAAGCAATTCAGAGGTGGGCTGCGAGATTGGTTACTAGTAGGTTCAAACAACATGTAATTGTTACTGAGATGCTTTGGGAAGTCAAATTAGAATCCCTGGATGGAAGGCAATTTTCTTTTCAGGAAACACTATTGCGAAAATTTAGAGAACTGGCATTTGAAGGTGACCACTGAACAATTCTGCTGTTGCCAACATACACTGTGCATAAGAGCCATGAAAATAAGATACTAAAAATTAGGATACACATATAGATATATATAGATAGTGATCTTTCCCTCACTCTGTTTGTGAGTGGAACAGGATGGGAAATGACTATTACTGGTACGAGGCACCCTCCACCATGCATTGTTGACAACATCGGTAGCTCCGTGAGGCTATTTGCAGATGACACGGTTGTCTACAAGAAAGTAGCAACATCAGAAGACTCGTACGTACTCCAGGAAGACCTGCAGAGGATTAATGCATGGTGCGACAGCTGGCAGCTTTTCCTAAACGTAGATAAATGTAATATAATGCGCATACATAGGGGCAGAAATTCATTCCAGTACGATTATGCCATAGGTGGTAAATCATTGGAAGCGGTAACGACCGTAAAATACTTAGGAGTTACTATCCGGAGCGATCTGAAGTGGAATGATCACATAAAACAAATAGTGGGAAAAGCAGGCGCCAGGTTGAGATTCATAGGAAGAATTCTAAGAAAATGTGACTCATCGACGAAAGAAGTAGCTTACAAAACGCTTGTTCGTCCGATTCTTGAGTATTGCTCATCAGTATGGGACCCTTACCAGGTTGGATTAATAGAAGAGATAGACATGATCCAGTGAAAAGCAGCGCGATTCGTCATGGGGACATTTAGTCAGCGCGAGAGCGTTACGGAGATGCTGAACAAGCTCCAGTGGCGGACACTTCAAGAAAGGCGTTACGCAATACGGAGAGGTTTATTATCGAAATTACGAGAGAGCACATTCCGGGAAGAGATGGGCAACATATTACTACCGCCCACATATATCTCGCGTAATGATCACAACGAAAAGATCCGAGAAATTAGAGCAAATACGGAGACTTACAAGCAGTCGTTCTTCCCACGCACAATTCGTGAATGGAACAGGGAAGGGGGATCAGATAGTGGTACAATAAGTACCCTCCGCCACACACCGTAAGGTGGCTCGCGGAGTATAGATGTAGATGTAGATGTAGATGTGGTGGCTTGTGGAATATCTTTGTAGAAGTAGATGAGATGCAGATCTTTTTAGTTAAGACGTTTATTAATCCTTCTGTACCTTCATTTTCTCTTTCCCAAATTAATTTATCAGCATCAAATTTTACTCATAAATTACTCATATATTAAACATACTGATGGCTCTTAATCTAAAAACTGTATTGTTGCTATTGTTAATATATTTCAACATTCTTTCACTTATATTTATTTTTTAACGTTTTATGCAGTGAAGAGAGTTGTAGCAGTTGCTATTTCTATTTCATTTTTATTCATATTTATTTAACACATCTTTTATTTATGGTTGTCTTAATGTATAATCAGTCGGCAGTATATCTTTAAATTTTTCTAAATGTTGATGACGATAAGGAACAATTTATTTTCCAACCTCTCTTTTTTCTTCACTAGCTTTTAATACATTATTCCCTAAACCTTTGATTTATGCATTAACTTTTTCACTTGTATCAATAAAAGGTTGATCTTCTTTTTTAAATTTGTCGTCTTCTATTTTTGATTGTTTCTTCCATTTTTTAAAATTCTCCTTTCAATACTTCATCTTTTTTTCTATTTCACATAGCTTGTTTAACAACTTCTGGATTGAGCAAAGTAAACTTTTACTAGCATTTCATTAAGTTAAACACATTAATAATTATTAGATTTCATCTTTAACTTTCTCATTTATTATTAAGATACTTTTGTTTTGTGTTCATGTTATGTTTATGTTGAATGGCAGAATAATTTATAACAAGCACAAGCTTCACTATGATTGATTTAAATTACATTTATAATTTTCCAAAAATTAATAAGATGAAGTATTTTAGATTTACATTTATCCAAAAAATAAGAAACACGTGTCTGCCCACAATTAGCTTCAGTATTAGACCATAGACACACTGTATGGTATTTGTTAACTTTTTTAATGTTTCATATTTTTTAAAATAATCAGTGTTTGGGTATAATTCAATCAGCATGTTTGGTTAGTGGATTTTTAATAATATTTTAAAATCCATCTAACTAAGATAAAAAATCAGTTGTTAAAATTTTTTAACTTATTTCGATACTTTTCATCATTACGTTTTCTTGTAATATCCATTGTAAAAAATCCAGACTGATCCTGATTCCCACATTTACTACATATTTCCTTACAATCATCAAATTTTAAACATCCTCCTACAAACTCAGTGTAAATATCATTTAAATTCGCATCATCTTGTCGAAATACATTAAAAAAATTTAGATTATCTCTGACTTATTACTTAGGTATTTTTTGTATGTCACAGCTAAATAAAACAATATATTCCTTTGTGTCTATACCACTTAAAGTACTCTCTAACAACACTCTGATTTTCGAGGATTAATCATCGCATACTATTAGTGAACAATCTTGACATTCATCTGGTGGTTTAATTTTGTCGTTTTTTCAGTAAAAGTAGTAATCATCTCATTATTTTTTCTTCAGCATCTTTACATGTTTTCATACATTCTTTATTTTTTGTTGATCTAATCGTTTAGAATAAATACATAAATGATTAATTTTATCCTGATTTAACCATCCTTGTGCTAAAATATGAATAATCGATGACACATATTGTTTTTGTGCATCCACTTGGTCCAACATTGTGCATCAAATTGATTTAGATGAAAGTTTACCATGGTAATTTTTTTATTTTTTTCTCTCAAATTCTTATCTTATGATCTTAATCTATTCTCATTTAATTAGTAACAATCTATCATTAATAAATGAATCGATTATTTCAATTAAGTGTAATTCATCAGTTCACAAGAAAATATGAAATATACCTTCATGTGATAGTTATAAAAGAAGTACCTAGTTGGTTTTTATACAACATTTTTAACTCCAAATATTACATAAAAAAAGCTATATTGTGAAGGAGGAACAATAGAAATTCCTGTTAGTCAATAAAGTTTAAGAAGTCTACAAAAATTTATTCATATAAAAATCCTAATATATAAATTAAAGCAGATGAAAATTTAAATTGAGTTAATATTGAGAGCAATATTCAATTATATATGGATATAAAAGATAGTATCAGAAGTGTGTTTGGATTTAATAATCAAATTCTTCCCTCTAATGAAAAAAATTTGCAAATAATATTTTGAAAATTATACAATTTGAATTAATTAATGTTAATTTTAATTTAACTGATGGAATTTTTGTAAAAAATTATGATTATTTTAATTGTGGAACTAATATTATTCCTTCATTTAAACATAATACTGAATTTGGTGCACCTATAATTTATGAAATTATAAATTATCCTTTATTTTTTCCTGTTCATGATAAAATTCAAGATTTAGAAATAAATGTTTCTGATGGAAATGATATTTTCAAACGTGCTACTGAAACAGTTATTAGAGCTTATAAACAAGCACTATTGAGAGGTATTAGTTTTATTCTTTACATGTGAATGGGAAAAGTAAAAATAATCTAAATATTCCTAATAGAGATAAAGAAATTAGTTTAAATGTTGGCAATAGTTGGCTGTATTCAAATCATTCTCAGTTGTACATGAATTTCAGAGTTATTACAGCTGATGGAACAGATATCCAAATATGATGAAAAATATAATAAATCTAAATTAATAACTGTGTAACAAAACTGTTTGGAGGAGCAGACAAAATGGTTTCCAGACAAACTATGTGATTTATTGGAGCAGGACACAGAGAATTGATTCCAGACCTAGAGTTTGCATTATCTCCAACATCTGTGTCACTAGCATTGCATAGTGAACCAAAGAAAGTAGTGTTATTTTCTACTGCATTAATCATGTTGTTTGAGGGTTGTCATCAGATCGAGAGTTCAGTGTAGTGTTAATGTTTTGAAAATTCACGATTTAGTGACATAAAAATAATGCTGTCACATTATGGTTGTTATCACTTATGTCAGAATTCAGCACAAATAACGTCAATGTCAAACTTTCAAATGATGGCAATATTACTGGATTACCATATAACATGTATAAGGACTACCAATGAACAGTGAAAATATGCACCTCCAATGAGAATACCACACAGTGCATTCACTTTCAGGAATCCACATTCAGAAACTTTATATATGTCAACAAAGCTATCCAATAAGTGATATACGTAGTTATGTGTAAAAATTTTATGGATTTTTCTGGTAAAGCCTTAAAGAGCTTATTATCAGAACAATTCAGAACAAATTTTTGCTATGAAGTTCTGACATATCATTCACTTGCTAGGAATGTGACATTCCAGCACTGTAATCCATTAGACAAGTGATGCTATTTCTGGTCTACATTGCTCTATACCACTATCCTGAAGGTAGTAACCAGCAAGGCCATGTCTAAACTACAAGCACATCCCATCAGCTATTTGTAGCTGGCCTACTTCTTCCAATACCATTCGAGTCTTAGGAACAGAATTATTATCCATTTTCATTATATTAATTTTTTAAAATGATATGTTTTTGTTTGATGTGAACCATCCTCAGATGTGATGGTATCAGTTAATAGAGTAGCCTGTCCAACTATCAGCAAATTTATATGCTATGTCACATAATAAAAGAGTTCTTTATGTGATGTGGCATGCGAATTTACTGCTTTATTTGCTTGTCACATAATTAAACAATTTGCTATGTGATGTAGCACATAAATTTGCTGAGAGTTGGACTAGTTATTCTTGTAATTTTAACTAATACAATCAGATCTGAGGATGTTTCAATCTGAATAGCAACTGGTCATAAAAAAATTAAAGCAATCAAGACATATAATAAACCTGTTTTTAAAGGCAGTGATTGTGTATTTACAATAATGATAAAAGCTGAAGAAATGAATTAAAATTTGTAATATGACCAGGTATTGAACTTGGGTCTCCTTACTTAGCATGCAGATGTCCAAACCATTATGCCACCACAGTTGTAGAGGTAACACTGTTGCATAGATTGCCCTTGTCCAGTGCCCTCCTTAACAGAAACTCCAAATCTTAAATTGTCACTATTGCCAAGGCTCTCCAGCATTGGAATATCACCCCAATGCTGGACGCAACAGGAAAATCCTGCCTGTATCTCAAGCATAGATGATCTGTGGATCTGATATAATTAAATTTGTCTTGAGAAATTTTATTATATCAGATCTGTAGATCACCTATGCCTGAGGTACAGGCAGGATTTCCCATTACATCCAGTGCTAGGGTGCTATTCCTTTACCAGAGAGCTTTGGCATATTGACGATTTAAGACGAGAAAAATAAGCTGAAGAGGGGAATTGAAGCTTATGCCAGGGAGGGCAGTGGGCTAGGGTAGTCCATGCAGATCTGTTACCTAAACTGCTGTGGTGGTGTAATGGCTAGCACACCTGCATAATACGAGGGCTATTCGGGAAGTAAGGTCTGATGGAGTGCAAAATGGAAATCACGTTGAAAATCCTATGAAGCTTTGCACAGATGTGTTAGGCAGTGTCTCTAGCAGGCCCATCGATCGCGTCACGTCGCTCTTTTCAGTTTTGAGGGCACAGTGAGCACGTAAAGATGCCTAGAACAATAATGTCTTCCGCCGAGCATGAGGCCCTGTTGAGATATATCGCCTGATGTCATGCAACCCACATAACACAAATGTAATGAATGCGCTTCCTTCTCCATAACAACTGCCGGCAACACACTGCGGGAGCAACGAAGACACTTCTGCAGCGTTTTTGGTGGGAATTCTTTGCTCGCTCTCCATATACCCCGGACTTATCTCGCTCTGACGTTCGTCTCTGCTCACATGAACAGCTGACTATGAAGACTTCGTTCTGGCACAGACAACGAGCTGTAGACGAGCATAGAGAATCGGCAGAAAGCACAGGTGGCGTCTATGACAAGGGTATTGGAAAGTTTGTACGAAGCTATGGCAAGTTTCTAAATAGGAGCAGCGACCATGTAGAGAAATAGCTGGAAGGTGTAGCTAACTGTTTTCGGTTTTCACAGTGCTTCCCATTTTGTGAAGGATCAGACTTTACTTTCCGAATAGGCTTCGAAGTAAGGAGACCAGGGTTCAAGTCTTGGCTGTGGCACAAATTTTATTTCATTTCTTCAGCTTGTATCATTATCGTAGATAAAGTTGAGATGTGAATGTCTCAATGAAAATTTAATTATGTCAGATTCTGAATTTGTTCTCCAAAGATATGATGCCAATTTTTGCACTATTTCAAGTCTACAAAGGTTATAATCACTTATGAGGAATGTAGCACAGTAAATCACTTAGCAGGGTAACATTATTTTTATGACGTTACTCTACAGGTACATATTTGATGGGCCTGTGACATATTCCATCAGCCTTCTAGTTAACGAACATTCCACAGCTGGTGCAGCTTGCATAGTTGACAGATTTACTATCTCGTATGGTGTAACAGTGAATGTAGGTTATGTATGTTAAGTTAAGTATCCAGGATGACTACTGGGACTATATATCAAATTAAAGATGCTCACTCATCCTACTAGGTTTTCTACCCCTATATGACTCAATTTGTTATAACTTTTTGCTGTAACAAAGGGCATGTTGTTACAACTTTGCTGTAAAAGGGGAATTTTGTTACAGTTTCAGTGTCGTGGGGCAATTTGTTACTTTTTTGCCGCAACATGGGTTAGTTAGTTGCAATTTTGCTGCAACATTGGGGGTTTTGATACACTTTTTCTGTAACATGTGACAATTTTTTTTAAAAATTTAGCTGTAAAATGGGGTAATTTATTAAAATTTTACTGTAAGAGAGATATTTTGTTTCAGTTTCACAGTGACAAGGTATTATTATTTACAATTTCACTGTAAAAGGGTCATTTTGCTACAATTTTGCTATACATGTCAGTGTAGAGGAGGAGGAAGCTAAGTGTCATGTAGTCACCAGTGTGCATTTGAGTAATTTAGCATTCTTTGCAGAAGATGACAAATGTTTTTTATTGATAGATGAAGCTAAAATACCCTAAAATACCCATGTTACAATATTTGGATGATTTTGAAAATAGTCGAAAGTGAATAATTGAAAGTACAGCAACTGTCATTTTCTTCCTATACAAGTGTGCATTACTGGTGTGTATCATGCTATTTCATCGAAGTGCTATGCAGTTTTCACTATGTGACAGCATAAGACAGTCATTGACAAGTGCTCTATAACTTGTAAGTTAGATCAGTTGCAGTCCCATGTGTGCTCTGGAATGTTACTGAACAAATCTGTAAGTGTGACTCATCAGTTTCTCCTGGCGTATTTCTTGCTCGAACAGTCACGGGTGTACTGCCGGTCCATAGTGTCCAACGGGTACAATATTTCGTCAATCAGACATGTCGCCATCGTCAAGTGCGCTGACGAACTGAGCTCCTGAGGGCGGGCGGCATTCTTAAATCCCCTTCCCTTGCGAGGCATTCTTTCACACGTCGACGGTCGCTGAGACACTGGTCAGCGTCTGTGGTGGCGTCGGTGTAATTGCCTCGTCTGCCCTGGTCGCCCGTTCGTTTTCTTTGCTGAGCGTCTTTTTAATTAGACTCAGTACTGGTTTCCATGCCTTGCTTAGGTTATAGCCACAATCTCGGTTGATGAGTCCGTCCCTGGTACGAATTTCGATAGTCTATCTAACGACGCTGTCCCAATATTTAGATGTGTGTGCCAATACCCTGGTATGTTGGTAGTCAATTTCGTGATTTTCGGCTCTGCGACCGCCGACTTGTTGGGGTACCTGAGTCGAGTGTGCCTCTGATGTTCTCGGCAACCATCTTCGATGGTGCGCACTGTCTGTCCAATAAAAGTCTTCCCACACTGACACGGAATCTGGTACACGCCGGCCTTTCGCAAACCGAGATCGTCTTGGCACTTCCCAATAATGCCCGTGTTTTATTGGGTGGGCAAAAGACAGTTCCTACTCTGTGTTTCCTCAATATTCGTCCTATTTTCCCCAATAGTGTGGCAGTATACGGTATATAGGCAGTGGGGCAGTGGCTATCTCTTCCTCTGTGACTTCTTCCGTCTCCACATGCTGTACTCTAGAGTCGGGGGGTGGGTGTGGGGGGGGGGGGGGGGAGCGCGTCTGATCTGCAATTCCGAGTACCCGTTTTCCCGGAATACAGTTTTGAGGTGTTCCAGTTCACGGGGCAGACACTGCATCAGAGACGGGGTGTGCCCTGTGCACCAGTGTTTTTAGCACCCAATGCCTCTGCGAAGAGTGGCGGCAGCTATCCACAAGCCAATACAGGTCGGTGTGCGTTTTCTTCCTGTATACCCTGTGGCTGCGGATGCCATCCGCTCTTCTTTTGACCATGGCATCCAGGAATGGTAATCTTCCTTCTGCTACGGTCTCCATTGCGAATTTGATGTTCGGATGTATGGAGCTCGGGTGTGTAAGGAAGCCTAGAAGCTTGTCCCTTCCATGGGGCCAGATCACGAATGTGTCATCCACATAACGGAGAAAACAAGTAGGTTTCCATTTGGATGACACCGAAGCTTCCTCCTCGAAGTACTCCATATAGAAATTCGCGACCACAGGCGAGAGTGGCCTCCTCGTTGCGATTACTTCTGTTTGTTTGTAGTATTCTCCATTAAAGAGAAAGTACGTGGAAGTCAGAACATGCCTGAAAAGGTTGGTCGTCTTCTCGTCAAATTTCTGGACAATAAGCTCGACTGGCTCTCGAAGAGGCACCCTGACGAATAATGAAACAACGTCAAAACTCCCCAGGATATCTGAGTCTTTCAGCTTCAAGTTGTCGAGACGTTTTACGAAATCCGCAGAATTATGAACGTGATGAGGGCATTTATCCACGTAAGGGCTTAGTAATTCTGCCAGGTATTTGGCCAGCAAATATGTAGGTGCCCTAAAGTTGCTGACAGTTGGGCATAACGGGACCCCTTCTTAGTGGACTTCAGGGAGTCCATGAAGTCTTGGCAGTACAGGTCCTCGAGGTGTCCTCAAGGCGGGCGCGGACTGCGGAGACAACGCCTCGCAGGGGGAGTGGATTTAAGACAGCTGCCCACCCTCAGGAGCTCAGTTCGTCAGCGCACCCGATGATGGCGACATGTCTGATCACCGAAATATTGTGTCCGTTGGACACTATGGAACGGCAGTACACCTGTGGACTGTTCGAGCAAATCTGTAAGTATTTTGGTAAATAATACCCAAAACTGTTATGGTGTATTTACAGTCATGAAATGAAAGATACAAGAGATAAATTTTCTGGCACAGCTGCACACAGTTTCTTCCAACATATGACCATTATCAGGCATCTTCTTAACACATTCTTGCAGTAGTGGAAAGAGTCCACAACACATTTGACTGACGAAAGTGAAGTACATGGTGAAGTACAGAAGAGGTGGTGTTATGGTATGGGGGCGTCTTTCATGATTAGGGGGTGATCCGCTTATTGTTCTTAAGAGAACGCTTAATGGGGAAGGATATAATCACATTTCGCAGCATTGTGTACTGTGTAACGTAGAGGAATAGTTCAGATATGGTGATTGTATCAGCATTACAGTGCACCTGTCGTGAAGTAGCATACATGAGGCAATGGTTTGTGGACAATAACATTCCTGAAATAGATTGGCCTATACAAAATCCTGACCTGAACCCAATGAAACACCTTTGGCACGAGTCAGAACACTGGCTTCGCTCGAGACCCCGGTTTCCCACATCACACCTATATTGCTGCAGCTCTTAAGGATGGGTCGGCTGTCATTCCTCTGTACACTTTTAGATACATCATTAAAAGTGCCCCCAGCAGCTACTAGACAGACAGACAGGGCTAATAAATCTTTCTCACGAACTGATCCCGAGGAATCATCCTGAAACTAATCTATCAATCTTTTCCACTTGATTGTATTGAAAAACTGCAAGTTTAATGCACAGAATTCGACAGAAGCTATATAAATTACCTCTTTCACGTCGGGTGATACTACAGCATATGTATAGATCTGATAAAAGCTCATTAGTGTACAAATGGCAGGGTTTTTACTTTAGAGACAGAGCATAATTTGAAGTCTCTATGCTGTTACTGTTGTTAGTGTTCCTGATCAGACTTCCACGTTGGTGACTTACCATATCTTTTATACCATATGATGCACTGAAGGAATGTATTTGCAAACATTTGAAAGACTTAACTAACCTGGCATTTACAACAACTTTTTTCTTTTTTTGGTATGGGTGATTCCTTCGACTGTATTTGAAGGTCGTGTATTATTTACTGTTGATTTTGGTGCTGTTATGCACCTTTATCAGACTCCTCTATGATAAACTGGATACTTACATAGTTAAGCAGGTTATTGTCATATTACACCTCAATAGAGGCCTAAAGATGGTCCTTTGCAGAGCCTAAATTGACAGCAAATAACGCAAGTCATTTAAATAGATTTGAAGGATTTGCTCATACTAACGAAAAGGTAATAGCTTGTGTGTATCTGAAGATGGATATAGCAAGACATACAGCAGTTTCTTCATCACAAACAAGGTCTATAAATCGAGCAACCCCCACTTATATGTCTTTTTTGGCAGTACGGAAGCATCAGTTCCCTATTTTTCCACAATGCAGTTTCTACTGTTTTAACTGCTTCTATAACTCACCACCATATTTGTGATTGCAGAATCGCGATTAACGCCACCAGGACCAAAGATGTATCACTTACAATTACAAACAGAGACTCAGATAACAATGATGGAAATCGATGAAGGCAACCAGATATTTGCAGGAACGTCTCATTTTTTTCTGTGTTCGTGCACGTTCTGTCTGCAAATGTGGAGCAATGTCATAGTTCAGGAACATGCATCTTGAACAGTGCAAGGCGATTCCCACACCTCTGATACCAGCCAGATCAGCACTGCAGGAAATGTGATGGGTGCCATTAAAAAGTAAAATCAATTCTAAAATTCTAGGTCAAAATATTTTTATTATAACTTAATCAGAAGGAGAGAGACGGCAATATGGATATACGCAAAAAAAAGTTAGGGCATGGGGGCCAAAAGCAGAGGTTCTAAAGTTGTTGGTGGTCTCCAGCAAACAGATCATTGCCTCGAAACACTTGGACGATAACCAATAATCGAGTCCACTGTTTCCAGTGAATTCTCCAGCTACCTTGATGATGACACCCTTTGTCAGCCTGAAACACGAAGCAAAGAATGTAAGAAGTATCTTAAACAGATTAGACGTATGTTTTGTTCCAAACATCCATAATGAGGAGATATGCAAGAATGTAGAAATATGTGTAGAATATGTCATAAAACAAGAATACATAATACACAATTATAAAAAAAAGATATAAGCGAGTGTTCCTTCAACATATCCTAAATGAAATGTTGCTCATGCATCTGGAATCAGTAAAATAATGAATTGTTTTTCATTTTTAAGAATTAGTAACAAATTGGCCACAAAAATATAAATGTATAATATACTGAGATGTATATGATAATTCTTAGCGTACTTTAGCCATGCATATGTGTAACAGAAAACATTTTTGCAAAACTTATCTATCTATGGTCACATTACTGCACTCAATTTGTGAAGAGGACATTTTACGTAACTGTTGGCTATTTGATTTTATTTATAATTTTACATCAGTTGCTTATACGAAGAAATTCGTTAGTGGAATAAATCCCTTAGGTTCATCCAACAATTATTTAAACTTTTTATGGCTACTGGTAAGTTATTGAAAATTTGTGTTCCTGAATAAAGGACAGCTTGCTGGACAAATGTAAGTGATACTGAGTCAGTATGTAGCACTCCGTCTTCAGGCCACGAGCGGCCTACCGGGACCATCCGACCGCCGTGTCATCCTCAGTGGAGGATGCGGATAGGAGGGGTGTGGTGTCAGCACACCACTCTCCAGACTTTTAAGATGGTATTCTAGACCGAACCCGCTACTAGTCGGTCGAGTAGCGCCTCAATTGGAATCACGAGGCAGAGTGCACCCCGAAAAATGGCAACAGCGCATGGCGGCCTGGATGGTCACCCATCCAAGCGCCGACCACGCCCGACAGCGCTTAACTTCGGTGATCTCACGGGAACCGGTGTATCCGAGTCGCTATGTAGATTATTCGTATTTATAGTATTGATTCCATGAACTGAGTTATTCGATTGAACAAGACAAATTTCGTTAAGGTGTAAATACCCCTTCAGTGAAAATAAGTGACGCACCACGAATCCCACTGCTGCCCAGGACGTCTCCATAGATGTCTTTCCCGCTCATTGGGGCTCAGCTCGAAGCGGGACTTGTCACTGAAGACAATTCTACTCCAGTCAGTGAGACTCCAGGCTCTGATGACCAATGAAGACATGTCTGGAGACGCCTCGAAGAGCAGCGGGATACCAACCTGACTGTCACCCATCGCACAGCCCGACAACGAGGAGTGAGGGTCTGGGGCGTCATTTCATTTCATAGCTGAAACACTTATATTGTTATCTGCAGTACCCTTATAGCACAGTGGTACGTCGATGATATTGTACGCCCCATTCTGCTGCCTTTCATGGTTAGCCGTCCTGGGCTTATATTTCACCAAGATAACGCCCGCACACAAATGGCGAGAGTTTCTACTGTTTGTCTCGTGCTTGCCAAGCCCTACCTTGGCCAACAGTGTCGCCGGATCTCTCTGCTATTTAGAACATGTGGAGCATTATGGGCAGGGCCCTCCAATCAGCTCGCAATTTGGACGATCTAACGCGGCAATTGGACACAATTGGGCACGATAACCCTCAGGAGGAAATTCAATAACTCTGTCAATCAATGCCAAGCTCAATAACTGCTTACATAAGGCCCGTAGGTGGAACAACATGTTACTGACTTGCTCAATTTGTGAAACTCTTTCTCTTGAATAAATCATCCAATTTTTCTGACATTGCAATCATTTGTTTGTCTGTAAGTGTACTTCACATCTACGGATTTCCTTCGCATTCGGATAGTTCATTTGTAGTGTGTCGTCTTTTGGGTTCAGAGTCTATTTGGGGAAGCGGTACATAGTATCTTATCCCATGAAAAGGCGTCTACATGAGGTTCTTGAGTTCACACCCCAAATAAATCGTAATACATGTTTTTAGACACGGGAAACAAAATAAGTAATTACATTCCACGGATATGACATAGATTTTGCCTCTGTTACATCTCGCCTTTCTCTTATGCTTGGTAACATTTGCAGATGCATTTTGAGAAGAGAGTGGCACATGGATGTGTTGTAATGAGAATGGGTACCGTCTGTTTTTGGAAAACACATATTCTTCTAACGTTAATTTTGTGCTCCTAACAGTTAGTAGCCCAAAGTTTCTTGAAGCGTTTCATATTTTACATCCTGTCCACAACAATAGGAGTGTTAGTGGTGTCATACGTCTAAAGAATTTTTCCCCAGGTAGCAAATCACAAACAACCAGTTTTTTCTCCGCGACTACCAGCTGAAGCAAGTTTGCATGTTATGTTAGGAAGTAGCATGCAAGAAGCAATAAAACAGGTCGTCTTCGTTGCAGGCATTAATTCTAACCATTAACGCAGAAATCGAATTTTTGGGTGGAAAGCGAGTAGGTGGTTGTCTGTAAGTTGGGCATCCCTCATTACTCTAGTGCATTTCGTGTGAACTGGTATTCTAGAAGTCAGTAACACTCACAAGGGATGCATCCACCCAACGAGTCACAGTCATCTTTCGCACAGTTTTGATATATACTTAGCTGTAACAAATACTACACTAGTACGATTCGTTTCTCAAGCCCTTTTGGGAAATCTAGGTTGAAAGTTTTACGAGCCTGTTGAAGCCCATAAGAGATCGCATGCTTACTGTATTTGAATTTCGTCATTCTATCATGCACCTAACACTTGTATCGCTGTAATGAATAATAATAATAACCATAATCATAATCATTGTGAATATTTTCTGCTCACTTGCGTCCACAATCCTCTAGTATTTAAAAAATGACAATGTTTTTAACCTAGACTTTTATTAGATGTATAAGGGATGATCAAAAAGTTTCCATCTGAGGGTGCTGCTGCACCGCATATGCAAGAAGCGCGACTCCGATGCGGGTATATAAGCACTGACATATAGGCATAGCACTGACATAGTAGCTGCTACTAGAGTGGCATTCTTGTCCTTCCAACGTGCGTGCCACGAATGAGGAAACGTAAGCTATGACATCGTTATTACCAAATACGTTCAAACAGGAGCAACATGCTGTTGTGCTTTTCTTTGCAGCCGAAGAAACATCACCAGTAGACATCCATCGGGGAATGAAGAATGTCTGTCGAAAATTACCATTGTGAAGTGGTGCTCCAAGTTCATGCTGGGTGCTGCTGCTTCATGATAGCGCACGTTCCCGTGCCGCAAGTGTCGTGACGCAGAAGTTACAGTTACACCAACGCAAGTAGAAGACACATGAGTGTCCGCCCTATAGTCCTGACCTCTCCCCTACGCGATTATCACGGACCATCCGACCATCCGGATTATCGGGACCATCCGACCGCCGTGTCATCCTCAATTGAGGATGTGGATAGGAGGGGCGTGTGGTCACCACTCTCCCGGTCGTTGTGATGGTTTTCTGTGACCGGAGCCGCTACTAGTCGGTCAAGTAGCTCCTCAATTGGCATCACGAGGCTGAGTGCACCCTGAAAAATGGCAACAGCGCATGGCGGCCTGGATGGTCACCCATCCAAGTGCCGGCCACACCCGACAGCCCTTAACTTCGGTGATCTCACGGGAATCGGTGGATCCGCTGCAGCAAGGCCATTGCCTATCACGACCTCGGTCCCCTGAAAACGGCCCTGAAGGGTCAACGATTCCTGTTGGACGAGGATGTGCAGCAGGCAGTTATGAACTTCTTCACGCAGAAGAACACGGAGCTATACCAAAAGGGTTCCTTCAACCTGGTGCGTCAGTGGGGTGATTGCCTCAATGCTCACGGAGATTTTGCCTGATTCGTGTATCGATTCTGGACTGTACGGTCCTCAAAAAGAAACTTTCTGATCGTCCCTTATGTTTATTCACAATCACGATTTCGACCTATTACACTGTGCTATAACGAAAATGTAAATTGAATGAAAATATCCAATTCCTATCAGTTCTAATGTGCTGATCGCGAATATCACGAAGACCATTCAAAATTAGCTCTAGTTTTCATTTTACATTGTTTTATTATGGTGAGACAATTATATACAGATTTTTATGTTAAGTTTAAAATAAAATATTATAATGGTTTGTCAAAGTCATAATAACTAGTAACAGTGAATTATATTATTGTCGATGGTCATACTTATGTGCAATATTTTGAATTTAAACATTTTGATACAAATTCTAGTGATCTTTTTGTGTCCCTCTTCTCCAGCTTCAGTGACGTTATTAATGCATGTAATAATTTTTGCACATTTGTTTCCAGATTATCTACCAGTTGTTCAAGTTGACTGCTGTTGAAGTGAACAAAAATGCCACGAGTTTGTGTTTACATTGCTATGTGTGTGGAGAAGTCACATTTGCTTCACAAAAACAACAAATAACTCCATTGATTAAAAAAAGCTTACAGTTGTTATGTTGGGTGCAAAATAGGTGATTAGGATAAACCCTGTGTTCCACATGTGATCTGCAGCACTTGTGCCAGCAACCTCAGGAATTGGATGCATGGGAAAGGACGTTCAATGCCCTTTGCAGTGCCCATAATCTGGCGTGAGCCAACTAACCATAACAGTGACTGCTACTTTTGTATGGTTCCTCCTATCAAGAAGGGAGTATCTAGGAAGAAGAAGAGGACAGTGATCTATCCTAACATTCCATCTGCCATACGTCCAGTTCTACATGGGGAAGGATTGCCAATACCTGAACCACCGACAGAGATTACTTCTGAGGGGGATTCTGAATGTCCTGAACCATGTACATCACAAGATCCAGAGTTTCCTCCAAATATATCATCAACTGATGATCCACAAAAATTGTATCAAAATGAGTTAAGTGATCTCATTAGAGATTTGGAGCTCTCTAGAGCTAAGGCTGAGATTTTAGCATCAAGATTGCAGCATGTAACAATAATAACCTATAATAATTTTTTTCTTTATGAATTTAGATAAATTTTTCTTTCTGAATTTATGTAAAGTAATATAAGTAATGTTTTGAATTTCTTTTTCTTTTCGTGTCATGTTAAAGAAACTGTAAACAACTTTTGAAATGAATGTTATTATTTATGTTAGATTTCAAGCAATTTGATAACCAAAGGGAAATGTATGTAATGTTAAAACTATTGTAAGATGTGAAAATTGTAATTTATACACTTGGTTCATACGTAGGTAATGCAGTAGGATATGTGTAGTAGAAAACCTGTGGTGAATACCCTACCTGTAGGGGAGCGGGAAAAGGTGGATGCAGGCGAGCGCAGGAAAAAGCACACTGGCGCGGTTTGGCACAACGGGCTCAGTATTACAGTCGGAGTTGGGCATCGGTCAGAGGAACATGTACTGTACCGAGGAGGCTATCTAGGAAAAGTGGATTCCATTGAGCCTCGGATGGGCCGATTCCGACGACTACTTGGCATGGCTATATCCTTAGGCACAAAATTGGAAAGATTACGACGCTAAGAAGAATGAAAGTGCCGTTACTGTGAGAGCCTTAGCCGTGCTTGTATGTGTGCTGTGCTGCCCGCTATCTCGCTGCCCGCCATCCGCCGCGCCGACTTGCACAGGTCAAACATTTATTTCATCTTTAGAAGTGTATCTGTGTGGACCAGTGTCGAAACTGTTTCTAACTGTTCAATAATAACGTGACTTTTACCAGAATTGCCTTAGCCGTTACTCATCCTTATCACTGACCTAGACAGGGTCCTTACCACACATTGTGCAACCCGAGTATCCCGAACTGAAAGTTTACAGTTAGTATTAAATTATCTGCAGACCAATCTATGTTATAAAGAAGTTTAAAGTTAGGTGGGTTAATGCAAATGTTCGTAAAGAACAACAGTGTGATTAAATTGAAAGATAAATTTTGAATTGAGCTAGCAATGTTATTCAATTAATGTGTGACAGAAATAATGACAATTAATTAATCCAGAAGCGAGACAAAAGAGTAGTTATCCACAGATTGATAATTTTGAGTGTTAATTTACCTTCAGGACTTAATAGTTTCAGTATAACGACCATAACAGTTTCAGGGCCCCCCTTCTCTTGCCCATTCTTGCACATTTTGAAGTGTACTGATCAGATTTAAACAGTAAAGTTAAGTTCTATATTTAACCTAAGTGTATTAGTGTTTTTTCCAATTTTAATAGTGACATTGTATGTGTGTTTTCAAAATTGCTAATTCTAGGGTAATCTATGCCCGATTTCAGTCTGATCAATATACAAAGTGCAGTTCGTAGTAATCATTGCTGTGTGGTGTTGTGTAATTTTAGCTCGTACAAATTAACACAAAAGGAGAGAACTTTAGTTCAGTGGATTTTTCCTATGCCAAACTTTGTCTTATAACGTAACTGTATTACGTGTTGTTATGCTTGGACATGTACACACTTGTACAGGAAAAAACTCACTCAATGCCTAAGTAGGCTGGCGACCGTATTATTAATCATTGGTATTATCTACTGTGTGTACTTCTTGTCCATGCGAACGCGTAATTATACTTTACATTAGCTTGACGCATCACTGTAGTTACTAACTGAGTATAGGTTCGATCTTGCTTCCATTAGGTAAACGCGGTCAAATTATGTACTAAAATCCTTGTTCATAAGGTGAAGCCCGTGAACTTATTACAGTACAGGCATTATTGAGCTAACGCACGTCCGACAGGGCGGTAGTGTTACAAGCAGCGCAATTTTCTGAAAAGCAATGTAAATGTTTCATTATATTGCAGAAGAGAGCAACAGTTCACTCCTTTTTTAAGACGCAAGATAGTCTTGTGGCATGTGTAGACATAAATGGTCTAATGAAGACTCTCAGAAATAATTACAACCGTGATGAGTGGAAACTCTTTACTGATTTGTCAAAGTTGAGCTTAAAAGCAGTGCTTTTACATATTGGTAATGAGCTTCCTTCTATTCAAGTTGGGCATAAATGCATATGAAAAAGTCATACGAAAACGTGAAAATTTTACTAGAAGCCATCAAGTATAATGACTCTCAATGGCAGATCTGTGGTGACTTGAAAGTGGTTGCACAACTATTGGGCATGCAGTTACAGTATACTAAATATTGCTGCTTTCTCTGTGAATGTGATAGCCGAGATCATGCATCTCATTACAGTAAACATGAATGGCCCACCAGAAAATCTCTTCAACCAGGTATAAAGAACATCAAGAGTGAACCTCTAGCACACCCTGAAAAGATTCTGCTCCCGCCCTTGCACATCAGGTTGGGTCTCATGAAAAACTTTGTTAAGGGAATGAACAAAGATGGTGACACGTATAAGTACTTAAGGCAAGAATTCCTTTACTTAAGTGATGCAAAGTAAAGGAGGGCATCTTTGTAGGCCCACAGATTCGAGAGCTTTTTGGAGACCATACTTTCGATGAAATCATACAAGGTCATCAGAAGCATGCATGGAAATGTTTTAAGACAGTCTGTTTACAGTTCTTATGGAACAAACGAGCAATAAATAACAAGGAGATTGTAGATAACATGTAGGTCATCTTATGAAATACTTGGTTGCAACATGTCACTGAAAATGCATTTCTTATATAGTCATCTTGACTCCTTCCCCAAAGATTGTGGTGCAGTAAGTGATGAACATGGGGAGCGATTTCATCAAGATATTGCCACATTTGAGAAAAGGTATGCCGGAAAGTGGGGCCCTACTATTTTAGCAGATAACTGCTGGGCTGTCATAAGGGATGTTCCCGAGTATGTGTATAAACGTCAAGCCAAGCGAAAACGGTCATCTTCTGAATTTATCTCTGTACAAAATATTGAATTGTATGTACTGTACATATGAATATTTAACATTAGTAATCCTTTATATACATTTGTGACCAGTTAATTTATGTATTTTCTTTTGTGTTTTACATAGTTCGGTACAAAGTAGGCTTACAAAGTATTTTCATTCATGTAATATTATCTTCATTTTTCCTTAATATTTTACTTTTGTACTTCCAGAAAGGTGCTGAAATTTATCAGTGCGGAACACATAACATTATTCAAGTAATTATTCACTTAAAATTTGTTATGCTGAATCTTGGAACATGAATGCATATTCAGTTAGTGAGTTATTTATAAAAAATGAAGATTACTTTTTTTAAAAGAACTAGAGCTAAATATTTATGAAGATGATAATTTTGTATCATTTTATACTGAAATAAACATAACTAACTCAAAATCATGCAGTTTACACACTTTCACTTCAAATTTGTTGTTCAGTGTAATCCTATTCTCAAGTGAAAGACGCAACATTCGTCATTTACGTAAATAGCAGAAGCTCACTCCCTCTCTTTCTTCCCCCCTCCGAGCTCCCGATTCTTTAAAGATTCGAAGTCCCACATATAAAACAGTTTCAAATGTTTGATTACTTTACAAATGAGTTAATGTATTAAATATTAGACGCTAAGCATTCCAGCGAAAAAAATATAGAATGAATTTTGAAATTACACACATCAAAAAAAGTTTTGCATCATCTCGGTTCCCAGAACTCGTGGAGATAGACGTTGACTGTGGATATTGTATCAGACACAGTCCCTTTGACTGTTCATAGACGTCACTAAACCCGCCCAAAGATGTGTCTGCATGTCAGTAGAGGACGGATCAAGCTGGTGGAGGCTCTGTAGTGGCTTGGGGAGTGTGCAGTTGGAGTGATATGGGACCCCTGATAAGTCTTGATACGGCTCTGGCAGCCGACACGTACATAAGCATCCTGTCTCATCACCTGCATCCATTCATGTCTATTGCGCGTTCTGACGGACTTGGGCAATTCCAGCGGGACAATGTGACACTCCACACGTCCACAGTTGTTACAGAGTAGCTCCAGGAACACTCTTCTGAGTTTAAACACTTCCGCTGGCCACCAAACTCCCCAGGCAGGAGCATTATTGAGCATATCTGGAATGGCTAGCAACGTGCTGTTCAGAAGAGATCTCCACCCCCTCGTACTCTTACGGATTTAGAGACAGCCCTGCAGGATTCATGGTGACAGTTCCCTCCAGCACTACTTCAGACATCAGTCGAGTCCACGCCACATCGTGTTGCGGCACTTCTACGTGCTCGAGGGGGCCCTACACGATATTAGACAGGTGTACCAATTTCTTTGGCTCTTTTGTGTATCTCTAACTGCGCAAACATGACTTCTAGCGCCTTAACACGGGGCCCTCGAGAAAAACGGTCCGCGCAACGAACTTGTGATGTCACACTAGTCGCCTTGCCCGGCAGCACAGCGAACCCTCGGACCACGTGAAAGCAATATGTCTACGAAAAGGTATCCGCTGAGGGTATTAACTTTGTCTTGTGCTATGGAGAGTTTGCATGCATTTAAACGCGCAGTTAAGAATTGTTAAACTCGTCTGAAATAGTAACTCGCTCTCCGCAGGTGAGGGGCGCTGGTTCTCGTAACATCTGTAGCGTCACGTGCTGCAACGCATGCGCCGCGGCCTGCCTGTACATCTACATCCGTACTCCGCATGCCATCTGACGGTGTGTGGCGGAGGGTACCCTGAATACCTCTATCGGTTCTCCCTTCTACTCCAGTCTCGTATTGTTCGTGGAAAAAAAGATTGTCGGCATGCCTTTGTGTGGGCTCTAATCTCTCTGATTTTATCCTCATGGTCTCTTCGCGAGATATACGTAGGAGGGAGCAATATACTGCTTGACTCCTCGGTGAAGGTATGTTCTCGAAACTTCAACAAAAGCCCGTACCGAGCTATGGAGCGTCTGTCCTGCAGAGTCTTCCACTGGAGTTTATCTATCATTTCCGTAACGCTTTCGCGATTACTAAATGATCCTGTAACGAAGCTCGCTGCTCTCCGTTGGATCTTCTCTATCTCTTCTATCAACCCTATCTGGTACGGATGCCACACCGGTGAGCAGTATTCAAGCAGTGGGCGAACAAGTGTACTGTAACCTACTTCCTTTGTTTTCGGATTGCATTTCCAAAGGATTCTTTCAATGAATCTCAGTCTGGCATCTGCTTTACTGACGATCAACTTTATATGATTATTCCATTTTAAATCACTCCTAATGCGTACTCCCAGATAATTTATGGAATTAACTGCTTCCAGTTGCTGACCTGCTATATTGTAGATAAATGATAAGGGATCTTTCTATCTATGTATTCGTAGCACATTACACTTGTCTACATTGAGATTCAACTGCCATTCCCTGCACCATGCGTCAATTCGCTGCAGATCCTCCTGCATTTCAGTACAATTTTCCATTGTTACAACCTCTCGATATAACACAGCATCATCCGCAAAAAGCCTCACTGAACTTCCGATGTTATCCACAAGGTCATTTATGTATATTGTGAATAGCAACGATCCTACGACAGTCCCCTGCGGCACACCTGAAATCAGTCTTACTTCGGAAGACTTCTCTCCATTGATAAGGACATGCTGCGTTCTGTTATGTAGGAACTCTTCAATCCAATCACAAAATTGGTCTGAATGTCCGTATGCTCTTACTTTGTTCATTAAACGACTGTGGGAAACTGTATCGAACGCCTTGCGGAAGTCAAGAAACACGGCATCTACTTGGGAACCTGTGTCTACGGCTCTCTGAGTCTCGTGGACGAACAGCGCGAGCTGGGTTTGACATGATCGTCTTTTTCGAAACCCATGCTGATTCCTACAGAGTAGATTTCTAGTCTCCAGAAAAGTCATTATGTTGTTGTTGTTGTGGTCTTCAGTCCTGAGACTGGTTTGATGCAGCTCTCCATGCTATTCTATCCTGTGCAAGCTCCTTCATCTCCCAGTACCTACTGCAACCTACATCCTTCTGAATCTGCTTAGTGTATTCATCTCTTGGTCTCCATTTACGATTTTTACCCTCCACGCTGCCCTCCAATGCTAAATTTGTGATCCCTTGATGCCTCAGGACATGTCCTACCAACCGATCCCATCTTCTAGTCAAGTTGTGCCACAAACTTCTCCTCTTCCCAATCCTATTCAATACCTCCTCATTAGTTACGTGATCTACCCACTTAATCTTCAACATTCTTCTGTTGCTCCACATTTCGAAAGCTTCTATTCTCTTCTTGTCTAAACTATTTATTGTCCATATTTCACTTCCGTACATGGCTACACTCCATACAAATACTTTCAGAAACGACTTCCTGACACTTAAATCTATACTCGATGTTAACAAATTTCTCTTCTTCAGAAACGCTTTCCTTCCATTGCCAGTCTACATTTGATATCCTCTCTACTTCTACCATCATCAGTTATTTTGCTCCCCAAATAGCAAAACTCCTTTACTACTTTAAGTGTCTCATTTCCTAATCTAATTCCCTCAGCATCACCCGACTTAATTCGACTATATTCCATTATCCTCGTTTTGCTTTTGTTGTTGTTCACCTTATATCCTCCTTTCAAGACACTGTCCATTCCATTCAACTGCTCTTCCCAGTCTTTTGCTGTCTCTGACAGAATTACAATGTCATCGGCGAACCTCAAAGTTTTTATTTCTTCTCCCTGGATTTTAATACCTACTCTGAATTTTTCTTTTGTTTCCTTTACTGCTTGCTCAATATACAGATTGAATAACATCGGGGAGAGGCTACAACCCCGTCTCACTCCCTTCCCAGCCACTGCTTCCCTTTCATGCCCCTCGACTCATAACTGCCATCTGGTTTCTGTACAAATTGTAAATAGCCTTTCGCTCCCTGTATTTTACCCCAGCCACCTTTAGAATTTGAAAGAGAGTATAACCCTGTATTCACCTGACCAGAAGTCTTGTTCCTCCTGCCACCGAACTATACTAATTCCCACTATATCTAACTTTAACCTATCCATTTCCTAACCTAGCTGCCCGATTAAGGGATCTGACATTCCACGCTCCGATCCGTAGAATGCCAGTTTTCTTTCTCCTGATAACGACGTCCTCTTGAGTAGTCCCCGCCCGGAGATACGAATGGGGGACTATTTTACCTCCGGAATATTTTACTCAAGAGGACGCCATCATCGTTTAATCATACAGTAAAGCTGCATGCCCTATACTTGAACATAATACGTGTTCCAAAATTCTACAAGTGATCGACGTTATAGATATAGGTCTATAGTTCTGCTCATCTGTTCGACGTCCCTTCTTGAAAACGGGGATGACCTGTGCCCTTTTCCAATCCTCTGGAACGCTACGCTCTTCTAGAGACCTACGGTACACCGCTGCAAGAAGGGGGGCAAGTTCCTTTGCGTACTATGTGTAAAATCGAACCGGTATCCCGTCAGGTCCAGCGGCCTTTCCTCTTTTGAGCGATTTTAATTGTTTTCCTATCGCTCTGCCATCTATTCCGATATCTACCGTTTTGTCATCTGTGCGACACCGCGTCGTTAAGTGACGAGCGACAGGCGACGTGCGTTCGGAACCCACCTGGACAGAGCTGAGGCGAGCGGCCGCGGGCCGCCCTACTGCAGGAAGAGCGACTGCTTGGCGACGCGGCGGCCCTCCTCCTCGAGCGCGGAGACGACGTCGTCGGAGGCGGCGAGCGCGCGGCGCACGGCGTCGCCGCCCACGGTGCGCAGCCCCCACGCCCAGCCGAGCGCCGCCCACACGCGGATCGCCGTCGTCACGCAGTCGTCGTCGTACGAGCCGAACTCGCCCGTGCGGTAGTCCCACGGCAGCAGGTAGTGGTACTGCGGCCAGTGCGTCCGGTTCAGGAAGAACACCAGGTTAGAGTCCACCGAGTACCTGTTGGCAGACCACACACGTTCGTGTCTCTAGCTCGAGCAGTGCTCAACTAGCTCGATGTCACACATACGGCGGTGCTGTGGGTACGTAGACTTTCACGTTGCTCTCGTCGGCTCTGCAACTGGATCGTACAATCACCTTGACACGATACTTCAGCAATTTTTCTTCAGGAGAGAACGCTGTTTGCTAAATCTCACCGCAACTGACTCCTACCGCATGTAGCGAACCTTTCAAAACACCAGCGGAAAAATGCTCCTATCGGATCACAAAAAAGGCGGATTCACATCTGAATGCTCCGAATGAGAAGTGAGGCACCACCTGCCACATTCTACCTCCCACAGCTGCTTTAAAAATGTTCCCAAAAATTTTGGCCTGAGAACGTATTGGCGCTAAATTTACGAGGTGCATTCAAGTTCTAAGGCCTCCGATTTTTTTTTTCTCCGGACTGGAGTTTTAAAATGAGGCCACGTTCATTGTCAATACGTCCCAGACATGGCAGCACCGTACGGCAGATGGAATTTTACCGCCAGCGGCGAGAATGAGAACTGTTTTAAATACTTAAAATGGCGACGTTTTCCTTACTTGAACAGCGTGCAATCATTCGTTTTCTGAATTTGCGCGGTGTGAAACCAATTGAAATTCATCGACAGTTGAAGGTGACATGTGGTGATGGAGTTATGGATGTGTCGAAAGTGCGTTCGTGGGTGCGACAGTTTAATGAAGGCAGAACATCGTGCGACAACAAACCGAAACAACCTCGGGCTCACACAAGCCGGTCTGACGACATGATCGAGAAAGTGGAGAGAATTGTTTTGGGGGATCGCCGAATGACTGTTGAACAGATCGCCTCCAGAGTTGGCATTTCTGTGGGTTCTGTGCACACAATCCTGCAAGACGACCTGAAAATGCGAAAAGTGTCATCCATGTGGGTGCCACGAATGCTGACGGACGACCACATGGCTGCCCGTGTGGCATGTTGCCAAGCAATGTTGACGCGCAACGACAGCATGAAGGGGACTTTCTTTTCGCCGGTTGTGACAATGGATGAGACGTGGATGCCATTTTTCAATCCAGAAACGAAGCGCCAGTCAGCTCAATGGAAGCACACAGATTCACCGCCACCAAAAAAATTTCGGGTAACCGCCAGTGCTGAAAAAATGATGGTGTCCATGTTCTGGGACAGCGAGGGCGTAATCCTTACCCATCGCGTTTCAAAGGGCACTACGGTAACAGGTGCATCCTACGAAAATGTTTTGAAGAACAAATTCCTTCCTGCACTGCAACAAAAACGTCCGGGAAGGGCTGCGCGTGTGCTGTTTCACCAAGACAACGCACCCGCACATCGAGCTAACGTTACGCAACAGTTTCTTCGTGATAACAACTTTGAAGTGATTCCTCATGCTCCCTACTCACCTGACCTGGCTCCTAGTGACTTTTGGCTTTTTCCGACAATTAAAAACACTCTCCGTGGCCGCACATTCACCAGCCGTGCTGCTATTGCCTCAGCGATTTTCCAGTGGTCAAAACAGACTCCGAAAGAAGCCTTCGCCACTGCCATGGAATCATGGCGTCAGCGTTGTGAAAAATGTGTACGTCTGCAGGGCGATTACGTCGAGAAGTTTCGGGTGAGTAGTTAATTAGAAAAAACATCGGAGGCCTTAGAACTTGAATGCACCTCGTAACATGCAACTCACTCCCACAAGCTCTCCAAATTGTACGTGGGTCACTCCAAGAGAAATGCACATTATTTTTTTTTAAACACATCTCTTATTCTACATGTTTGAAAGTTTTACGGTGTGTAGATACATCCTTTAGGAGCAATATTTTCATTTCTGCAAATAATTTCCATCCCTCTCAACTGCCTTACGCCATCTTGGAACCAGCGCCTGTATACCCGCACGGTAAAATTCTGGACCAGCCTGTTGGAGCCACTGTTTGGCAGCGAGCATAAGGGAGTCATCATCTCCAAACCTTGTTCCATGAAGAGACTCTTTCAGTTTCCAAATGTTCAAATGTGTGTGAAATCTTATGGGACTTAACTGCTAAGGTCATCAGTTCCTAAGCTTACACGCTACTTAACCTAAATTATCCTAAGGACAAACACACACACCCATGCCCGATGGAGGACTCGAATCTCCGCCGGGGCCAGCCGCAAAGTCCGTGACTGCAGCGCCCTAGACCGCTCGGCTAGTCCCGCGCGGCTTTCAGTTTCCCAAAGAGATGATAGTCACATGGAGCCAGGTCAGGACTGTAAGGCGGGTGTTTCATTGTTGTCCATCCGAGTTTTGTGATCGCTTCCATGGTTTTTTGACTGACATGTGGCCGTGCATTGTCGTGCAACAGCAAAACATCTTGCTTTTGCCGATGTAGTCGTACACGACTCAGTCGAGCTTGAAGTTTCTTCAGTGTCGTCACATATGCATCAGATTTTATGGTGGTTCCACTTGGCATGATGTCCACAAGCAAGAGTAAAAAAAAAGGTTCAAATGGCTCTGAGCTCTATGCGTCTAACTTCCGAGGTCATCAGTCCCCTAGAACTTAGAACTACTTAAACCTAACTAACCTAAGGACATCACACACATCCATGCCTCAGGCAGGATTCGAACCTGCGACCGTGGCGGTCGCTCGGTTCCAGACTGAAGCGCCTATAACCGCTCGACCACTTCGGCCGGCAAGCAAGAGTCCTTCGCAAGCGAAAAACACCGTAGCCAAAACTTTTCCAGCATAAGGTGTGGTTTTGGATTTTTTTTTTCCTTGTGTGAATTTGCATGATGCCACTCCATTGATTGCCTCTTCGTCTCTGGTGAAAAACGATGGAGCCATGTCTCATCGCCGGCCGCGGTGGTCTAGCGGTTCTAGGCGCTCAGTCCGGAACCGCGTGACTGCTACGGTCGCAGGTTCGAATCCTGCCTCGGGCATGGATGTGTGTAATGTCCTTAGGTTAGTTAGGTTTAAGTAGTTCTAAGTTCTAGGTGACTGATGACTACAGATGTTAAATCCCATAGTGCTCAGAGCCATTTGAACCATTTGAACCATGTCTCATCACCTGTCACAGTTCTTCCAAGAAATTCATCTCCACCATTCTCGTACTTTTCCAAAAGTTCGCTGCATACCGTTTTTCTTGTTTCTTTGTGAGCCACTGTCATCATCCTGGGAACCCACCTGGCACAAACCTTTTTTAACGCCAACACTTTCAGTACTCTGCTAACACTTACTTCCCCTATCCCAACGTAGCGTGGCAATTCGTTCACTGTGGTGCGTCTGTCAGCAGTCACCAGTTCGTTAACTCTCTGCACATTGTCTGGAGTGTGTGCAGTACGAGGCCTGCTGCTGCGAGGACAATCCTCAATATTGCCGCGCCCGCTTTCATCACGTAACCGGCTTGCCCACCGACTAACTGTCTATGATCCACAGCAGCATCTTCATACACCTTTTTCAACCTCTTGTGGATGTTTCCCACTATCTCTTTTCACAGCACTGGAATTCTATGACAGCACGTTGTTTCTGACGAACGTCAAGTCTAGCAGCCATCTTGAAGACATGCTGTGGTGGCGGCACTCACGGGAACAGGTTGAAATAAGTTTGAAAACAAGCGGGAAGGATGTATCTACACACTGTAAAACTTTCACACATGCAGAATGAAAACTGTATTTTTACTAAACTAGTGTGCATTTCATTTGGAGTGACCCTCGTAACTCACTCACACCCACTAGTCCATCGCTGTAAGTCGCTCATACACATCCACTCCCACTTGCTCATTCTCACTCAGTCATTCAGACTAACCCATTATCATTATCTTTCTGTGTTTCACTAAATGTCACTGACTCCTGTTTCACAGTCACTCCCTCCCACATTCTGTCATGTTCCTACTGCCCCCTCTCACTGTCTCCGTCTTGCTCTCTCTTACTGCTGGTATCTCAGTCGTTCTTATCCACTGCTGCTGGATCTTCTCACTATCATCATCTCTCTCTTCCTTGTTGTCATAGGTCTCTGTCTCTCATTAGTACTGGCTCTTATCCACGTCCACTCTCTCCTTCTTTCTATTCCTCTTCCACTGGTACTGTCTCTGTCACTCTCTTCCTAGCTCTGTTCTATCACTGTCAACTACGTTCCTACATTCCAATGCCACTGTGTCCCTCCCTTTCTCTAACACTGTCATTGTCCCCTATACTCTTTCTATACCGCAACCACTGTCTACTACCTCTCAGTATTTATTACATTTCTGCCTCTTTCCTGGTCCTACTGTCTCCTTTAGTCTCGGCATAAGAAAGCGCGAATACATTCGCATGCAAAAATTTTGGGGGAAATTTTTACAAGTGCTGAGGAAGATTAAATGAGGCAGCCGGTACCCCACCTTTCAGTCAGAGTCTTTCAAACATGAGTGATATGGGGCGCGCCGCTATCCTGTGATCTTGTTTAGAGCGCGCACTATAATCGATTATAGTTCGCTGTCCTGGTGCGGGTGGCGCTCCGGTGGCGATTTGCTATTACGCCGCTGGCGTGTGTTTGCGGTGGCCGGCGGAAAGCGAGAGGGTAGTTGGTTTCCGGGTATTGCACGGAACGTGAAGTTCGCTCTGCCTGACCTGCTAGTGACTAGCGCTAAGGTTGTTGTGCCTCGCAATATGAGCAAAGTGGTCTGGGGCGGAGGCAACTCGCCGCTGTGCTGGCCATGCGGTGGTGGTTAATTGGAGTCGGCGGACTTGTTCTGCCTGCCTGTCTGATGTGGAGGTCCGGTGCGGTCCTGTGATACTCTGATCCGAAGACAACTAGTTGCTGAATTTTGGAGTCGTCTGCCAGGTTAGGGTGTGGGCTCGGTTGCTCGTCAGATTTTCCGCTGGAAGCTCCAGCAGCGATTTCTGAACTTCATTCTGATGTGGGACGGCGTTGTTGGAAGCTTCTGCTGTGTGTGTGTGTGTGTGTGGCTCGTTACGACATTTGTTGGTACTAACTTATTTGCTCAACTGGAGTATCTTTTGGTTATCCCGCTGAATGGGTCCTTGCCCACCCCGTCTGCTCAGCGTTACCTTTGGTGGTGCCTGTTTGCCCATTTTGAAGGAATTCACGTAGGTGGTTTCTGTTACCTGCCCGGAGTTGCGTTCATGTATGTTATATTTGGCCTAAGAAAGGCGGTTTTGTACAGTATATGCATAGTGAATTACTGCTGCTTGGTATATGTGGTCTTCTGGGACCGGAACAACACGATCTCGTCAATTTGGTTGTGTAACAGCATTTAGTGGTATGTTCTGTATTTTTTTTATCTCACTGTGTTATTATTAACTTGGTGGAATAGTCGCGTTTGGTGTCGTTAAGGCACTTCTAAGACTGTGGTTTGACTATTCATGTGCGCTTGGCTTTTATTGTTTCGTTTTAAGAAGCGAGAATTGTGTATTAAGATTTGTGTGTGTTGGCTTCCGGCACTTGTTAAGTGCGCCCGAGTTAACGCCGCCATGGTTATCACGTGCTGTTGGGATGTCATATTGTTATTTGATTTTTGAATTTTATCTTGTGTTGATATTATGTCGTGTGTTACAGAACATAACCAAGGTGCGTAAGTGATGGACAGTTGTGGGAGGCATGTCGGAGAGCTTTCAGCGGCTTATTTCGGGGACCGTTTCTAGTGGGAAGGCTCCGAAGCGTTGAGAGCTCGCTCGTCTGTGATTGCGTTGGGAGTTACCCCTGCCCTTTGGTTGTATCAAATTATTATTTTGTTATTATATTTATTGGTTGTGTGTTGCGCTTCTTTTGTTTTTTGGTGCCAAGCGTCATTATATTTCTCAAAGTTTTTTATAAAAATGATTTTAAATTGTAATGCCAAGTTAACTTATTATTGGATTTTCTCTTTTGGGTAAACTCTAAAAGCACTATTGTAAAAGGTTCTTTGATTTTATGGTGGCAAGAAGCCGTTATTGTTTTTAAAACTCACTCTTTTAACCATTTCTTAAGTTCTGTAAGTTATATGAATTTGTTGTTATTTAAAAGAGTTTAGTATTGGCAATTTAATAAATTGTGTACAGAGTCTGCTGTTTGGATATTATTGGCTGGAACTCCTTGAATAGTTGTCCTATAAGAAAATACATTTCAAGGAGCATATTCACGTTTTTTGTGCTCCGATAGGAGCATCTTTCTGCTGGTTTCCTTCTTTTCCCTGTTACAGCAGGTCAAGTCACTCATATGAAAAGAACTTAATGATTAGCAAAATTTTGATATTTTACCTTATTTTTACAACTCGGGTAGGATTTTACGAGCTAAAAAATTCCACATGTCCTTCAGTACTACAACATGGGGTTCCAAGAACGCTCCTGATGATAATGGAGACACTTCACAGCATATTTCTCCGTGCTAAGTCAATTTATAAACTAAGCTTTCGCCTCACATCAGATTTTGGGTGCATATTTTACGTATATAATTAGGGTAACTTTGAACCTTTGTATCACGAAAACAGAGATACATATCGAGAAAATATTCAAGGTTGTTAGAGATCGGGATCTTAGGAATATATCGTAAACATTTCAGACATTTGCTGTTCACAGCCGTCTTGGAATCCGCGGCTCGGATTGGTACCCAAAAACCACGTCTTCCGGGATTTCTCAGGAGCCGCCCATGAACTAAATGGTGTCTCCATAAACCTCTTAAGACGCACCACGGACCACACATGATGCAAAAAGAACCAGCCGATTTGCTTCATTTCCCTAAGCTGGAGGAAGAGTGTAATATTTATAGTCTGACCGTGTATCGCAGGATAGTTACAGTAAAACGATTCTTCTGTTGGGTATAAAAATGGTCCCTAGCACAAGGGCTATACGATACACTTGACCCTTCCTTTGTATCACCAATAGAACCCAATCAATCCCAGAAAAATCACGTTTTTATGCGCGGCGTTTTGGAACATGTTACGTAGCACATACTCTCGCTTGCTTACCAATAGAGTCCCATTATCAAGGAACGAGTTACAGGAGAACTTTCAGTTCTACATCAAGAATGTTTCTAACTAAGCTTCAGTGTAAACCACTACAGCGAACCTCGTAGCTTCAAATGAAGAAGTCACCCAAGCCCACACGACTAATCACTTCCCGCAGAATTCAAAACTGACGTCTCTATACTATAGAATATGTGTTAGTAGAATATATTATATTCTACTAACGAATACATCAATGCGTCACTTAAAATCATAAGTATATTTCAGTTCAGAACAACGTTCAAGAATTCTAGACTGGCCATGTGTTGATTAGTACCTGACCTAATGCCACTAGCACTGTTTTCTTTTTCATGTGATAATCATTATGTTTACATACGGCTCCCAAAACCGGATTTCGTAAATCAGTTTCCCAATGCCGCTTCTGGTCCGTCGTGTAAACACTCCAATATCAGTTCTGTGAATTCGGTTCCTGCTGCTTGATTTCCACGTTTTATAAATTGATGTATTTAATTTAAAGCAAAAATTCCATGTTTCGTGTAATACTGTCATCATGTACAATTTCTGAGATGAATTAAGATGTTCATCCGTAAAAATGTTGAGTCACGAATCACATCTCAGAATCTGCCTGTTGTCTGTCACCTTCCAATACTTTAAGCACGCCATTTTATTTGCTCGTTGTAAATTATGAGTACTAACAGTTGTCTTTAACTTCATAAATGTTTTATTCATTGGAAGTGATGCCACTGTCCTTTACTAATAATATCTATAGCTTCTTTTAAATGTTTCAGCTCTAATTACGTTGGAAGTGACTGCCTTGGTGACGTGTCGATTCGCACGCCTGTATGTGCCGACTGCACGTGAAAAAAGCCGAAACATGCAGTCTAAATTTTATTTCACCAAGTCCGGTTAATATTTTTATAATTTAATGCAAAATATTTTATCGCATTATACTTCACGTTATCACATTCCTCCGTCAGCAAATATATCTGCTAATGAACAAAGGCTCTGAACCTGATGACGATGTAAGCAGGTAAGAAAATAAGTCTTACTTAGCATGAACTACATTTGTCATTTAGAACAGACTTTATATTGTGATATCTTTCATTGTTCTACTCGGACTGTGGTCACAGTAATGTGTTTCGACTTCGAACAAATAATTTTCGTAAGAATGCAACACTAGCGTTTCAATTCAAAGTCCAGTTCCTCTTTTATTTTTTTTGAGATAACATTACAACTTCGATAATCGACTTTCACTGCCATGTAAATACACAGCTGTTTTTGTAACGTTCTTGTGTTGTTAGGTTACATCTTGTTTTTAAAATTTTTTGGCTAATCTGGAAGGAGTGACATTTTGTGCAGTTAAAGGGAAATAGAAATATTAGACTGAGCATGAAATTGCCTACCTCTGATACGTTTGATTGAAAAGAGACAGTCGTTGTGCTGACTGAATCAGAAGCCGGAACAGCTGATCACCAGATGCCATTTTTATAAAACAACTGACGCTCGGAAAACTAATTTTTGACCGGTCTCTTCGACCATAAATATAATAGACTGGCCCTGACGTCATTTTCCTGGCTCCAACATCTCTGGGCTAAAGTCACGTGAATGTTGGCAAAACATGGTTGTTTCGTGTTGCGCTTATGGCTGTACTCAGCGTTTTGTCGGGGTTCAAAAACGGCTCTGAGCACTATGGGACTTAACTACTGAGGTCATCAGTCCCCTAGAACTTAGAACTACTTAAACCTAACTAACCTAAGGACATCACACACATCCATGCCCGAGGCAGGATTCGAACCTGCGACCGTAGCGGTCACGCGGTTCCAAACTGACGCGCTTAGAACCGCACGGCCACACCGGCCGGCTTTTGTCGGGGAAAATTGCATTACATTTCACGTGTGTTTCTATGACAGTGCAGATGCGTTTATTGAAATCTGCTGAAGTGACTTTTATATGTTTTTTACACTTGAAATAGAGTATCACGTAAATTAAAGTATTGAAAGTGATGCCTGTAAAGTCAGACTCATATTAAATTTTGGAAACTATCTGTGATAATTCGGTTACAGAAGTAAATATAACTGTTTCTCGTTCCTACTCATAGGTTCCCTAAGGATGAAAACCGAAGGCAGCTTTGGATACAGGCCCTGAAACGGAAAAACTTTAAGCCATCGGCATCGCCTTTTTGTATATACAAGTGAGATTATAATAAGGTAAAAGTACCTATAGTTGACACCTGAAGAGAATTTTTTCTACTTTCTAATACTATCAAATAAATGTAGGCTCCAAAATTATTTTCTGAAACTTCAAAGTCTCACCTTTCATCTAAAATATCATTTTTTTAAAACTGATAGTTTAAACTTTTGTAAAAATAGTAGGAACTGAACCTTTGAAGTGCACCTAAAATTGATACTCTAAAATGGACCTGCTCCTAAAGTCGACAATTTTGGCACCTATAGTTGACATAATTCCCATATCCCATTTTCTTTTATAAAGTGACTAGAGCTCAAAACGCGGCTAATCCAACATTTAAAGTTTTGACACGAGCCCACTCTTAGTGTTTAAAAGAATTTTTACGACATTTTACTTTAATTGATAGTTTATAGTAATTTCGTCCCGCTGCCCACCAGAGGGGCCAAAGAGAAGCCAAAGAAACTCGCGCAGGGTTGGGGTTGTTTTGGGGAAGGAGACCAGACAGCGAGGTCATCGGTCTCATTGGATTAAGGAAGGATGGGGAAGGAAGACGGCCGTGCCCTTTCAGAGGAACCATCCCGGCATTTGCCTGGAGTGATTTAGGGAAATCACGGAAAACCTAAATCAGGATGGCCGGACGCGGGATTGAACCGTCGTCCTCCCGAATGCGAGTCCATTGTCTAACCGCTGCGCCACCTCGCTCGGTACCAGAGGGGCGTTCGATGTATTTGTTAGATTTTATAAATGATACTGTGGGCAAATCCAGGTCAAATGTAGTTCTGCCATAATTTTTCGCAAATGAAAAAGGAAGCGTTTGACAGTCAATTGAGAAATGTGGGTAAAATACGATACAAACATAGGATGGCAGACCGCTGATTTGAAATCCCGCCACGTTTTGCCAACAGTCACGTGGTTTATGTTGGAGCCACACTAGCCCTATAGCTTCTGCACAGCAAGGCCAGTCTACTAGTATCTATGGTCGAAGACCGGTCTAGAAAAAACGGCTTCAATCTTTAACATGTAAACACGACAACAGAAAATGGTTTTAGAAATTAGGTTTTCGTCTTCCGAAGTTGTGCCGTTTGTAAACGTAGTGATTGCGGAGATGCTGGTGCAAAGAAAGACTAGTGATACGGAATTTTACCTTACCACCTCTCTTCCCCTTGCCGGTCAAATACTGGTAGTGATAATTTTCTACCACCAGGAGTGGAACTGGTTTATCTCTGAGACGAGAGCCAGCGCAGAAGCGGAGTTGGGTGGCCCTTTTATACACCGCGGGAAACCAACGGCGCGTGCGCCAAAAATCATCCTGCTGCCACTGCCACCTAATGCAAAGTGAAAGTTCAGCACGTCGGTGGTAAAGGCGCAAAAACGATAATTCCCTACCGAGTATGTGTGGCACAACATCCCGATCCTGCCAGTCGAGTCAAAGACTGTCGTTTTCTAATATCAGATAAACGAGATTCCACATTTTAATTGAAGAGTAGCCCTTGTCTCCATTTACAAAAATATCTGTCAATCTAATTTCAGTTGATTCCCGTAATACAGAGACCCAACAGTGAGACAGAGGAGCAACTATGAGACACAGGAGCAACTACCAGTTTCTCGTCATATATCACTCTGTGTCTCTCGGCGAGAGAGTGAGTGCTCCACTACCGCAATTTTATTGAATTGTAGAAATCGTGTGTGATGACAGTGTTCAACAAATATGTTATGAACGGTGCGAAGTGTCTGGTCAACATACGTTTTCCCACAATGGAAATGGATTTTGTAAATACGAGAGTTCCTTAATTATAGATTACGTTTAACCGAGCCAAAGCAAACTCTAATCCTGGCTGGCGGATAAAACAGACTTCTAGTGCTATATATTCTTAATGTCCGTCCTATCTTTGTAGATAAGCTCCCAGTATATGGCGTAGTTTGGGCCACAGCTCTTGTGCCAAAAAACCGCGCCCGAGTATGGGTAGAGCCGCGATTCCTTCCACGCGCGAGACATCTGTCGCTCGTATTGAACTCATTGCGCACGAGAACACTGTACGGGCGTCTCGCTACCCGCCCGTTGACTGGTGCTGCTTCTGTCAACAGAGTCTAGAATTATTTCGAAAGAAAAGTTAGCGAGCGTAACAGCTGCTGCCGCGAATGGCTGAACCAGTACATCGTAATAACATGATGTCGCGCGTGCACTCATTAGGTTTTGCAGTTTGCCGTGACTCTGCAATAAACACATGTTTTTTAAGCCAGAAAGAGATTTTGGAAGGTCAAATGGAAGAAACTTCTCGATAACTCACCTATCACTATTTTTTTTTTTTTTTTTTTGAAGGATAATGCGGGGCGCATCAATCCAGTCAGAAGACGACGACATTATTCTTCCTGGCATAATTATTTTAGAATTTGTGTTCTATCAAAGACCTAAAGTAACTGTGAGAATCTTGAAGTTTGGTTTTTTCTTAGTACTGGTATGTATTACTCTTTAGGATTCGTCAGTTACATATATGACAGTAACGCTTAAAACATTGGCATAAATGACCAGTTTCCTAGACCCGATATTCTTCTAACAAGGGAACCTCCCCGTCGCACCCCCTCAGATTTAGTTATAAGTTGGCACAGTGGATAGGCCTTGAAAAACTGAACACAGATCAATCGAGAAAACAGGAAGAAGTTGTGTGGAACTATGAAAAAAATAAGCAAAATATACAAACTGAGTAGTCCATGCGCAAGATATGCAACATCAAGAAAAGTATGAGCTCAGGAGCGCCGTGGTCCCGTGGTTAGCGTGAGCAGGTGCGGAACGAGAGGTCCTTGGTTCAAGTCTTCCCTCCAGTGAAAAGTTTACTTTCTTCATTTTCGCAAAGTTATGATCTGTCCGTTCGTTCATTGACGTCTCTGTTCACTGTAATAAGTTTAGTGTCTGTGTTTTGCGACCGCACCGCAAAACCGTGCGATTAGTAGACGAAAGGACGTGCCTCTCCAATGGGAACCGAAAACATTTGATCGCAAGGTCATAGGTCAATCGATACCTCCACAGGAAAACACGTCTGATATATTCTATACGACACTGGTGACGACATGTGCGTCAAATGACAGGAATATGTTGTCGACGCACCTAACTTGTACACTTGGCTAATGGGTAAAAAGATTTTTCTACCTTGCTCGATTTAGGTTTTCTTGTGGATGTGATAATCACTCCCATCACTCGCATCGGACGGACAGATAATAATTGCCTGAAAATAAAAAATTAATCTTTTCACTGGAGGGAAGACTTGATCCTAGGACCTTTAGTTCCGCAGCCGCCCACGCTAACCACGGGACCACGGCGCTCCTGAGCTCATACTTTTCTTGATGTTGCATATCTTGCGCATGGACTACTCAGTTTGCATATTTTGCTTATTTTTTTCATAGTTCCACACAACTTCTTCCTGTTTTCTCAAGTGATCTGTGTTCAGTTTTTCAAGGCCTATCCACTGTGCCAATTTATAACTAAATCTGAGGGGGGTGCGATGGGGAGGTTCCCTTCTAAGCTGCCGGTCTGCGAAGTGTTAACAGCATTTCAAGAGCGTGTGGTAAGAGGTAGGCAGGACTCACTTATTCTTGACGGAGAGTGACCAGATCTGCTCGCCGCTGTTGATGAGGCCGGCGACGTGCCAGAGGATGGCGAGTCGCAGCATCACCGCTATGACCATGGCGGGCACTGGCACGTCCTCCCACACGAGCAGCGGCAGCCACAGCGGCAGCGCCACCCCCAGCAGCAGCGTCAGCGGCGCCCAGTACCTGCGCCGTCCCGTCCACAAACAACACTTCTCCTCTCACAGTCGCTATTCATACAGTGAGCTGTCTTCGCCTTTCAAGGCGTTTGATTGTGTAGATAATTACTCTCATAGAAAAACTCAAGTTTTCTGGAGCTACTGGTTTTATGGAACAGTTGGTTTGAATAATACTTTAGAAACGGAATGCAAAATGTTGTGCTGACTAATTCAGACAATATCGGAAAAGCAGATAATTTTAGTGACTAGGAGTGGGAGAAAAAAAGTCAGAAAGGGAATCCCACAGGGCTCAATTTTGTGCCCACTCCTATTCCCTACACATGGTGACCATTAATAAAACCATCAAACTGCAGAGACAAGTTCCTGGTTGGAAATGGAGGGAAAAAGGTCCTATGAGCATGTGTCTGGAAACGGAAGGTGTATTTGCGAGAACAACAAATCGTCCTGGAGCAAAGTGCAAACAAATATCCACATCACAACAGATGTTCAAAGTGATCTCCTTGAGATGCAATACACGCGTTCGCAAGTCGGAACATGGACTGCCACACTCTTTCGAATCTATGCAAGATCCATCACAGTTTGAGAAGAATAGTGATGCCCATACCTACAACATTAGAGGGAAAAATGACATTTATTATCTTTTGTTGAAGTCACAGAGGGAATCCCACAGGGCTCAATTTTGTGTCCACTCCTATTCCCTACACATGGTGACCATTAATAAAACTATCAAACTACAAAGACGAATTCCTGGTTGGAAATGGAGGAAAAAAGGGCGTATGAGCATGTGTCTTGTAACGGAAGGTGTATGTGCGAGAACAACAAATCGTCCTGGAACACAGTGCAAACAAACATCCACATCACAACGGATGTTCAAAGTGACCTCCTTGAGATGCAATACACGCGTTCGTAAGTCGCAACATGGATTGCCACGCTCTTTCGAATGTATGCAAGATCCATCACAATTTGAGAATAGTGATGCCCATACCTACAACATTAGAGGGAAAAATGACATTTATTATGTTTTGTTGAAGCTGTCAGTGGCTGAGAAAGGAGTGTAATATGCAGCAACAAAAAGTTTTGATCATTTGCCCAATAACATAAAAATCTGACAGTTATCGAAGCAATTTTTAAAACTAATTTAAAACGATTTTTCCTGGACAACTCCTCCTATTCCACTGACAAAGTTCCACACAAAAACTGGTAGCCAGAAAAAAGGATAGTTGCATGAGTAGGACTAAAAATAGTAATGTGTTCATATATAATAAAAGCAACCATGTGTACGTATCCTGTAAACTGACCAGTTCCACAGTCTTTCGATAAAAGTATCATTCAAATGATCTATGGAAATAACTAACTACAAATAACGTCGCGTAAGACAAAAATAATGCAGAAAGTTCTGCAACATAATTATAAAAATGTAGACAGGGCAGATATTTCTCTATTTAGAGACATTAACAGAATTCCATGAGGTTCAATTCAAGTTCTACTACTCTTTAAACTGTACGAAAACGACCTGCCAGCAAATGCACAGCAAGCCGAGTTAGTTATCTTTGCACATGACTAAAGATTTATTGTTAATTCCAATAGACATCCGGCAGAAAATCACGTTGTAAGTAAGAGCTTGAAGAAATTCACCAATACCACCATTTTCATCATCATCATCACTGTAATGATTGTAATCATGAAGGTTGCCAGAAAAAAAACAACGTCTATGTATGAATATCAGCTGTAAGTCTTGTAACTTAGGTGGAGATGTACAGTGCAAGCCGCTCAGACCATTAAAAGGTCACATACATTGGGAACTTACTGATTTCACGCTCACTGATTGCAAATTTGAGGTAAAAAGCGATGTAGTCTTGAACCGTCCTTAAGTAAACAGCTCCCAATGTCGGATATAGAGGTCCTCATACATCAAGCAAGGGAGAGTTCCAGACAGAGAATAGTTCAAGACGCGGACGAGTTGCAGACAGCCTTGGATAAATAGGCCGTACCCTAGGTGCGGCCGCAACGAAGACTTACCAGTGGAGAGGCCAGACTTACATGTAGTTACTGAGGAGGAGCAGCAGCCTTTCAAGTAGTTGCAGAGGCAACAGTCTGGACGATTAATCTCATATGACATTGCAACATTATCCAACATGTACTTGCTTGCTAATACGCGTGGCTGAAAGCAAGGGGAAACTACCAGCTTTATATATGAAATATGGGTAAAATATTACGAGATTAAAATAGCCTCTCGTTCGCATCCTTGGCGAGAGAATAGCCAAAATAATGTTATCAGGAAAAACAAAACTGGGGTTCTGCGTGTCGCAGCATGGAATGTTAAATCTCTTATTCGTGGAGATAATTTAGAAAACATAAAAGGCAAAATTGGTAGGCTCAAGTTAGACATAGTGGGAATTAATGAAGTATGGTGGTAGGAAAAATAGAACTTCTGGTCATGTGATTACTGGTTGACCAACATAAAATAAAACAGGGAAAATACAGGAGAAACTCTAGTAATGAATACGAATATAGGAATTCAGATGAGCTAATATGAATAGCATAGTAAACGCATTAACGTAGTAAAAGTAGACACAAAGTTAAACCTACTTAAATAATACAAAATTATGTGTTTACTAACTTTGCAGATCACGAAGAGAGTGAAAGAATGTGTTATGAGATAAAACATATTATTCAGATAGTTAAGGGAGGCGATACTTTAATTGTAATAGCGGACTTATCTGACAATAGGCAAAGGAAGAGATGAAAAAGTAGTCGATAAACATGGACTGGGGGAAAAGAATGAAAGAGGACATCTCCTGGTACAAATAATTTTGCACTGAGAACAATCTAGTCATTTCAAATAGCTGATTTAAGAATCATGAAAGTAGGCTATAAGTGGAAAAGACCTGGTGACACAGGAAGATTTCGAATAGATTGTATAATGATCAAACAGAATTTTCGAAATCAAATTTTAAATTGAAAAACATTTCTAGCGGCAGATGATGATAATTTATTGTTTATGAGCTTCAGATTAAAACGGAATAAATTCCAGAAATGTAGGAAAATAATGAGATTGAAGCTGGATCAATTAATAGAACCAGAGATTGCCGACATTTTAAAAGGGAGTATTAGGTAACGATTGATTGAAACAGGGGAAAGATATACATTAGAAGACAAATGGCCTACTTTGAGGGGTGATATAGTGAAGGCAGCAGAGGATCAAATTCGTATAAATACAAAGCTCAGTAGAAATTCTTGGATGACACAAGAAGAACTGAATGTAATTAATGAAAGGAGAGAACGGAAAAGGGCAGCAAATGATGCTAGCAAAAGAGAATATAGACATCGCAAAACTGTGATTGACAGAAAGGGCACAACAGTAAATCAAGAACGTTTATAGGAGAAATGCAAAGCTATAGAAGCTTACATGACTAGGGGCAGCATAGATGCCACCAACTGGAAAAATAAGCAAACCTTTAGAGAAAAGAGAAGCAGCTGCATGAATATGAAGATCTCAGTTGGCAAGCCAGTACTATACAAGGAAGGGAAGGCTTGAAGGTGGAAGGAATACATCTATAAGAGCTGTTCACAGGAAACAAACTTGAAGGTCATATTATTGAGAGGGAAGAGGAAATACATGAAAATAAAACACGAGATACGATACGGCGAGCAAATTTAACAGAACAATACAAGATCAAAATCGAAATAAGCCCCCTGAAATTCCGTCAGAATTATTGAGGTTCGTGGGAGGACATACCGTGTTGTTGTTGTTGTGGTCTTCAGTACAGAGACTGGTTTGATGCAGCTCTCCATGCTACTCTATCCTGTGCAAGCTTCTTCATCGCCCAGTACCTACTGCAACCTACATCCTTCTGAATCTGTTTAGTGTATTCATCTCTTGGTCTCCCTCTATCATTTTTACCCTCCACGCTGCCCTCCAATACTAAATTGGTGATCCCTTGATGCCGCAGAATATTTCCTACTAACCGATCCATTCTTCAAGTTGTGCCACAAATTTCTCTTCTCTGCAATTCTATTCAGTACCTCCTCATTAATTATATGATCTACCCAAATAATCTTCAGCATTCTTCTGTAGGACCACATTTTGAAAGCTTCTTGTCTAAACTATTTATCGTCCACGTTTCACTTCTATACATGGCTACACTCCATACAAATAAAAATGGTTCAAATGGCTCTGAGCACTATGGGACTTAACATCTGTGGTCATCAGTCCCCTATAACTTAGAACTACTTAAACCTAACTAACCTAAGGACATCACACACATCCATGCCCGAGGCAGGATTCGAACCTGCGACCGTAGCGGTCACGCGGTTCCAGACTGTAGCGCCTCGAACCGCACGGCCACACCGGCCGGCCCACCATACAAATACATACCATAACAAAACAATTTCGTGGGTTATGCAGTATATTCCAAATTGCAAAGAAGGCAGGCGCCGACAGGGACGAATATTACAGAACCATCAATTTAATAAGTAAAACTTACAAATGATGACGATCAGCAGTTGTATGAAATATTATTCCAAATTATTCGCTGAATGCGAATTCCATATCAGCTACAAAGATGTATTACCCAATTGCGACATACGAGAATTTGTACCAGATTGGGACTATAAGCTAGACTTCCAACTTACGACAGGTGGTCGCCTTAACCATTTCGGCTGGCCTTGCACGCTTCCCAGGCCAATCCTCCTCCATACGTCACTGTGAACTTCCTTATATCGTAGTCTAATGTACGTCTCTCTTTAAGCTCGCAACATTACTTGACACCTGCTCTGGGAGAACGCCACCACCACAAGGAATCAAGACCCTTCTTTTCGTAGTATACCCCGAGTCGGTTTACGATACATATTTTTGACAGTCAGTCAGGAAATTCGCATTCAGCGAATAATTTGGTATAATACAGGGTTGAAACTTCCTGGCAGATTAAAACTGTGTGCCGGACCGAGACTCGAACTCAGGGCCTTTGCCTTTCATGGGCAAGTGTTCTACCGACTGAGCTGCCCAAGCACGACTCACGACCCGTCCTCACAGCTTCAAGTCTGCCAGCACCTCGTCTCCTACCTTCCAAACTTCATAGAAGGTCTTCTGTGAACGTTGCAGAACTAGCACTCCTGGAAGAAAGGATATTGCGGAGACTTGGCTTAGCCACAGCCTGGGGGATGTTTCCAGAATGAAATGTTCACTCAGCAGCGGGGTGTGCGCCGAGATGAAACTTCCTGGTAGATTAAAACTGTGTGCCGAACCGAGACTCGAAATCAGGACCTTTGCCTTTCGCTGGCGGTAGAGCACTTGCCCGCGAAAGGCAAAGGTCCTGAGTTCGAGTCTCGATTCGGCACAGAAGTTTCATATCAGCGTACACTCCGCTGCAGGACCTTTGCCTTTCGCGGGCAAGTGCTCTACCGCCAGCGAAAGGCAAAGGTCCTGATTTCGAGTCTCGGTTCGGCACACAGTTTTACTCTGCCAGGAAGTTTCATCTCAGCGCACACTCCGCTGCAGAGTGAATATTTCATTCTGATAATACAGGATTAATCAAAAATATGTTGACACTGAAATGGACATAACACGTAGAGAGCAGACATAATTTATTGAAATATATTATAATATTGCATTTTTCGCTGTCGCGCAACTGATCATTGTAACGTCTTCAATCTATTCTGTTTTTAGTTGACACAATGGCTGAAAGATTTACACTGGAGCAAAGACGATTTGCAGCAAGCTTGATGGAAATGTACGGCTCACTGAATCTTGTCCATGAAAACGTTATAATGCGATCTTCATATGAACCACCTAGCCATTTTACAGTGTATCGCATCTACAAGAAGTTTGTGGATACTGGGTCTGTAGCTAACAACTATCGAGCAATGCAGGACGTCCAAGAGCAGGAAGATGTGAATAAAACATCGCTGTTGTACAAGAAGCCGTGCTGCAGAGTCCTTCGAAATCAAGCGTACGATACGTTTTGGAAACAAAAATTCCTCAGTAAACACTGTGTCACCAGGACCGTGGGATGAGACCGTGACACATCCAAGTCGCTCAGCTTTAACATTGGCGCAGAAACATAAGTGAGTGGAATGCTGTCAGAGTTTAGCTGAAATTACGAATATCCAGGAAGCAGGACTTAAAGCCACGTGATTTCTGGTTATGGGGCTTGGTAGCGCGTTTACTGCAGGAAAGTTCGCGACTTCAGTGACCCAAAGAACCATATATTGGGTGTGATATCACCAGTTCCCAGTGAAATGTGCGTACGGGCTTTAAATTCTGCTGTTAATCGTTGGTTTCTACGTACTGAACGCGATGGCTAACAGATTGAGTTAGCAAGTATTTGACGCTTGCAGTGCATCACTTAACACATTCGATGTATTTCGTTTATTGATATATATAAAGTTAATAAATTGTTTCTGCCATTTGTGAATTAACATAATTTTGACGAACCCTGTATTTCATACAGCTACTAATCTTCAAATCACATGTAAGTATCGTAAGACGAGACGGAGTGCACGAGATAAACGTGGTCTCGATTGCTTGTGGTAGAGTTATTCTCCCTAAGCGGAAATCAAGTAATGTTGCGAGCTTAAAGGGAAACATAGATAAGACTACGATATAAGGAAGTGAACTGTGACATACGGAGATTTGGACCGGTCTGGAAAGCGTGCATGGATAGCATAAGTGGTTAAGGCGATCCCTTGCGATAAGTGGAAAATTTGTGTTTGAGCCCCGGTGCAGGCCTTTTCATCTCTGCGTAACTACTACAACCCACACTCATTGGCACTTTCTTACCTTAACCAGGCCTTGGTCACCCTCTACAATTTTTACTCCCCCCCCCCCCCCCCAAATTCCCTCCATTACCAAACTGATGATTCCATGAAGCCTCGCAATGTGTCCTATATCAAGCAACCCCTTCATTTCGTCAAACTGTACCATAGGTTTCTTTTCGTATGTCACAGTTGGGTAATGCGTCTATACCCTTTGCAGCTGAAGTCATGAAATTTGCATTTAGCAAAAATTTGGAATAATAAGTAATAGTCGTAAAATACAGACACGAATTATTTACAGATGAATGCAAAGACTGATACAATAAGACCTCGGGGTAAATTGATTTGGGTTTCAGAGAAATGTTGGAACATGCGGGACAATACCGAACCTAAGTTTGTAGCATTTGTAGATTTAGGATAAGCTTTCGACAATGTTGACTCGAATACACTCTTTAAATTCGGAAGGTAGCAGGGAAGAAATGCTGAGAGCTAATGGTTGTCTATGACCTGTACAGACACCATGCTTTAGTTATTATAAGAGTCTAAAGACATTAAAGAGAAGCAGTAGCTGATATGGGATTGAGGCACTGTTGTCTGTCCCCGATATTATTCAATTTGTGAATTGAGCAAGCAGTAAGGAAACAAAGGCGAAATTTTGAAAGGCAATTCAAGTTCAGGGGGGAGAGGGGGGGGGGAGAAATAAAAACTTTGAGGTTTTCTGATGACATTATAATTGTTTCACAGATTTCGAAGGGCTTGGAAGAGAAATTAAACGGAACAGAAAGCATTTTGCAAATAATTAAGACGAACATCGACAGAAGTACAACAAGGATAGTGGAATATAGTTGAGTTAAATCAGGTGATGCTGAGGGTATTGGTGTAGGAAGTGAGACACTAAAAGTAATAGAGCAGTTTGCTATTTGGGTAGTAAATTAGTAGATCAGTTTGGTATTTGGGTAGTAAAATAAATTACGGTGGCTGAAATAAAGAGGCTATAAAATACAGAATGGCAACAGCAAGGACAGCGTTTTTGAAGAAGAGAAATGTATTAACGTCGAATATAAATTTAAGTGGTAGGAAGTAATTTGTGGAGGTATTTATCTGGAGTGAGCCTCATACGGAAGTAAAATATAGATAGTTAACAGTTAGGACAAGAAGATAATGTGGTGTTACAGAAGAATGCTGAAGATTAGATGGATAGAATGAATAAATGAGGAGGAGGTACTCAACAGAATTGGGGAGCAAAGAAATTTATGGCACAGCTTGGCGAAATGAAGGGATCATTTGATATAGACACATTCTGAGGCTTCAAGGAGTCATCAGTTTGGTAATGGAAGGAATTTAGGGGTGGGGGTGGAGTAAAAGTTGTAGAGACCAAGGCCTGACTACGGTAAGAAAGTGTCAGTAAGTGTAGGTTGTAGTAGTTTTGCAGAGATGAAAAGGCCTGCGAATACATAACAACATGTTCTACGTTCTTGAAAATCTCAAATGGATAAATGGAACGAAAACATATATCTCTAATCCGAACAGCCGCAATCGGCGGAAGGATAACAGCACTGCGGCGAACGGCCGGCGCGCGCACCTGTGCTGGAACATGACGATGGAGTCGGCCTCGATGTCACTCATGTCGATGGTGGCGGCGACCTCCTGAAAGCGTGGGTGTGGCTTGAGCAGGCGGCTGGTCACGTGCGAGAACATAAAGCCGCGCCGGTAGTTGAACGGGTCGTCGTCAGTGCCGTGGTACTTGTGGTGCAGGCGGTGCTCCAGCACCCACCTGTAGATGCTGCCCTGCAACAGGTGGAGGCCCACAACGTCACTTACGCCCCCAAGAGGAAGGTCCTTTCCATTTCATAACAGAGACCAGTTTTCTAAGCAATCCGCGCTGTGAATCCAAATGGAGAGCCCAGCGAACGCACTGTAACTGGCTTCCGAGTGTTCTGGCGAGTTGTCGTTTCCACTTTATGGACAATATTTCGATGACTGATCAAGTACTCTTCTTCAGGTGCTTCGAGTTGTGCTGTTATGTGTACTCACTGCCTAGACTCGAACCAGATTGTGAACTATTGTCGACCTCGCGCCGCTATTTCAAGATTGTCGTCACGAGTGCCCCACGGAAGTGTTATAGAACCGTTCTTAGTCTCTTAAATGATCTGATGGACAGGGTGAGCGGCAATCTGCGTCTGTTTGCTGATGATGCGGTAGTGTACGGGAAGGATCGTCGTTGAGTATCTTTAGGACGATACAAGATGACTTAGACAAAATTTCTAGTTGCTATGATGAGTGGCATCTTGCGCTAAATGTATAAACATGAAAGTTAACGCAGATGAGTAAGAAAAACAATGGCGTGATGTTCAAACAAAGCGTTAGTAGTATGCTGCTTGATAGATTCGCGTCGATTACACATACGGGCATAACGTCGCACAACCATATGAAGTGCAACGGCCACGTAATGGCGGTAGCAGGGAAGGCGGATGGTCGACTTCGGTTTATTGGGAGAATTTTTAGGAAAGTGTAGATCATCTATAAAGAAGACCACGTATAGAACACTAATGCGACTCATTCTGGAATACTGGTCGGGTGTGTGGTATCCACACCAGGTCGGGTTAAATGAAGATATCGAAACAATTCAGAGGCAGGCTGCTGGATCCGTCGCCGGTAGGTTCGATCACCGCCAAAGTATTACGGAGATGCTTCGGGAACTCGAATGGGAATCCGTGGAGATATGACGATATTCTTACCGCGAGGTACTTCCGAGAAAATTTACAGAATCGGCATCTGAGTCTGATTGCAGACCGATTTTAATGTCGCCAACGCACATTTCGCGCAAGGACCACCAAGATAACATGACAGAAATTAGGGATCGCACGGAGGCCTATGAGACGGTCGTTTTTCCCTTGTTCTTTTTGCGAGTGGAACAGGAAAGAAAATGTCAGGAAAGAAAATGCCTAGTAGTAGAACAAGGTACCCTCCACCATGCTCCGTACGGTGGCTTGCGGAGTAGTAGGTAGATGTAGATATTTATAAATGTAAGTTCGACTCCTGACGCCCACTACGCAATTTAATGATAGTCTGTTGTTTTTCACAGCGTCCACTGATTTTCTGTGAAACGCATGTTCTCTCAGCATTTCCCTGTTGTGGTGCATCTGACGGCCGCCTAAATATTAATGAACTGAGTGCTGGACCCGAAGCCTTCATGAAATTGAAACCTGAAGCCTTGTTTATTAGGTTTTCTGTCACTTTATTTCGGTAAATTCCTTAATTAAGGCGTCCCTGAAACTTAACGTTTTCATCGTAGTTCTTGTCTCATCGAATTTCATATTTTTACTAGGGACAGTGCCCGCTGACAGCTGGTTGTTCAGCTGTTTTAGTTGTGTGTGTTCCTTGCACCTCTTAGTGACTGTCCTATTATTCTCCCTTATCCAAGACACGCCACATGCGCATTCAATGCGGTACACTCCCGGCTTTCAGAGACCTAGATCGTCTGTAACATTATCTTTACTGACGGAAGTGAAATACACCAGAAGCCACGCTTCCACAATTATAGTAACAAAATGAAATACAATGGACCAGTATCGTGCAACCAAGGCCAAATTTTTGCCAGGGCTTAATTAAGGTATGCATCGAAATTAGGAAGGGCAAAAGGATGGATGTTTCAATTTAAACAAGGTTGGGGTCTGGCAATCAATTTATCAAGATTTTTGCCGGCTATCACCTCCATCAGACATTCGAAACGCTGTGTTTTTCACGAAATATCAGTGCGGGCTTTGAAAACAAAAGAATATCAGGGGCGTAGCGGGCATTGAGAGTCGAACTGGGCTCTAAACTGCGGCGTGAGACCTATATAAGTTCAGAGTCTGGTTGGAGACCAGACAGCGAGTAGAAGTTGAGGCACCTGAAGAAGTGGACGGGTCGGTCGTCGAAATATTGAATAAAATGGAAACAACAATTTGACTGAAGATCCGGACGTTCACTATTAATTACGCAGAGAAAACGTGAGAGGCTGCTAAGCAACAATCTCGCGCACGTGTCTTCTATCACAGTGAGTAGACGGAATGCTTTGAGTTTCTCCAAACAGGGAGTCAATGCAGGTATCATCAGATCAAGGCATAATTGATAGGAATTACGTTTTCGTAATGTGAACGTGTTCCAAGTAGCCAGTAACCATTTTTCTTTTACTACGCATCGTCCGATTGCCACTGTCTTCCTCCGGCCTAACTAGTTACACACTGATTAACCAGAACATCATGGCCACCTATCTAATAGCCACCTCTGGCTCGGATAACAATGGCGACGCGTCGTGGCATGGAAGTAACGAGGCATTGGTAGGTCGCTGGAGGAAGTTGCCACCACACCTTCACACACATGTCACCTAATTCCCGTAAATTCCGCGGAGGGTGGAGATGAGCTGTGATGTCATGTTCAGTCCCATCCCAGATTTGTTCGATTGGGTTCAGGTCTGGTGGGTTGGGGGGCCAGCACATCAATTGGAACTCGCCACTGACTTCCTCGAACCACTCCAAAACACTCCTGGCCTAGTGACATGGTGCATTAACTTGATGAAAATTGCCACTGCTGTCAGGAAGCATGATCGTCATGAAGGGATATACGTGGTCTGGAACCAGTGTACGATACTCTTTAGTCGTCAGTATTGGGACAAGGGGGACGCAACCCCAAAGTAACATTATCCAAGATGGCGACTGTGACTTCATCTGATGACGCAAGTACCGTTATCCAAGATGGCGGGAAAGTGCCACACCCCCCTACCACACCCCCTGCCATGCCCCTCCCCCCCGGCAGGAAGCTCAAATTCCATTGGACAATGCTACCTCTACTAACCTAAGAAAATGGTGGGAAAGAAAGGACACTTGGGTTTGCCTCCACTAACCTAAGTCATCCGACTGCCACCTCATCCTAGTAGGGATTGGTTGGGGAGAGGACTCAACCTGTGCTGGACATAATTCTTCATTTTGCATACACCATTTATTTAAAAAATTAGAGGCAGTACCACCATCAAGTGTGGTCACCATAAGGTCTGGGTCTAGTACACTGTACCACCACCAGAGGGCACTGTCCTCCCTTCCATGATGTAATCCAAGATGGCGGTCTGATGGTGGAGAGGAAGGGCCTCATAACAGGGGATTCAGGAGTATATTGTTTATTTATAAAAAAATTCAGTTTGTGGGAGTTGAATTTCTCTTGCTCATCATTCTCTTCTGTTTGGAAACATGTAGGTCTTGTAAGAAGTAATTACATGGAGCAAACATGAAGCATAACCTAAGATTCAGCGCTGCACTCCAGGTGTCTTAACATAATGATGGGCCTTTTGTCAGTACTAAAGCTGTTGTTCAGTTAAGTGGTTTTCCATATCACCCCCATTTCCTTAAACTATTCTACCACCATTGATACCAAATTAAGTAATTAGTTACGTTCTCCCACCATTTTCTGGTACACTTTTCGAATTCCACATGCTTTTAAGCGCCATTTCTGGTGCATTCTTCTTTGTCACCCACTCCCTTAAGCTTTTGTACTGCGTTTATATAAAAATTATGCAAATTAACCTAGTGTTCTGCACTTAACCTGCTGTTAGGCTCCATGTCACCCACTCATGCACACCCTCCCCTTAGCTATTGTAGCACTAACACCATGTTAATATAAAAAATTATTCAAATTAATTAAATCGATATTTTTCACATGTATGGGCTAGTTTTTTTTTTTACTTTGCATCATCCTATTGGTCGCTGAAATCGATGGAATACAGTTTAAAGAAAATATCGCTAATAAAAAACACATCCCGCCACTCAACGCCCGACGCTGCAGCGGCCCCCTCCACGCCGCAGCCGCCGCTGCTCCCGGCCACGACCTTATCCTGGCCGCAGCATCCATAGCACTGCTCTGTCGACCATGGGCCGCACTCCCTCAGGCTAGCGGGTTAGGGCTGCCGCAACCACGCCTGCCACAACGCTCCCAGTATGTAGCCGCCCTCACCTCCTCCGCCGGCACGTCCTTGCCGATCACGTGAGTTACAGCACACCCCTCTGTCCACCTCGCCACAGAACTCCAAGGCGCGCTCACACCAATCCAATACGCGAAACGCCTCCGGGCGGCACGTTTGTTTACCGTTGGGGGGGGGGGGGGGGCGATTCAGAACAATTACGCAAACAGAATCTGAAGCACTGTCATACAGAAGAGAAAAAAATGTCATGAATTTTCGGTATCCTACAGCTACAGGTTTGGAAATCTGTTAATGCAACAGTGGCTGATGAGTGACGGCATCCCCACCAGAGATGGGTGGTGTGCTTCAACTTCTCTTTGAACACTTGCTTTCTCAGAACCTTCCATACATACCTTGCCTCCATCTTGTTCGAATCAGTTTGTAGACGCTCCTACATCCAGGCACAAAGGCTGTCTTGTGAATGAATCTAGCATTATGATTGGCTCTTATGGAATTTACCTGCCAAATTACTGATGCCACCGGTGTGGAAGCACTGTCCGCCTTTTTCCCTTCTTTCTGCAGCAAGGCTTTCAGCAGCAAAAAACTATTTTACGCAGACCACAATATTGCACCAACAATTAAACCCTGCAATGTGCTCTACATATCGTCAAATACGGAAAGACTCTTACTGAATAAGATGGTTTTCCAGACAAATACCGAGACGGTGATCATAGGAGTGTATAGTATCAGACCAACATGTCGTCGTCGACAATGGGTACATCTCGAGAAATCTCATGCACCTGGATGGGTTAGGACTCAGAAAGCTCCATTTATTCACGAGACATGGAGTGTAGCGGTCTTCTTCTGGTCTCTTGCAGATTAATCCGGTAACGGTGCTGCAGGGCAGTTTGGTCAATGACAGTGTGAGGAGGGTCTTTCTCTCTAATTTTATCCTAAGACAGCGAGAATGCTTTGTGACTCCCATATGTAGAGAGATAGGTCGTAAATTAAGCACTATGCTCGAGGTGTTAGAAATATCTGGAGTGCTGTCTGGTATACTTTGATGATTCATGTGCTCGAGAATTAACACTGAATGGACGTACTGCACAGTCACACATTCGCAATGATACTCGCAAAGTGGAGAAGGGGTGGTTTAGCTATGATACTGAAATTAGGAAACATGCTGCCGCAGGATTGGTCAGTGTTGAAATTACTGTAAAATTGCTAAAATTGTTGGCACTATCAACTGTGATGCTTATTATTAGAGTACATCGATGGCGTCTTTTACATCGAATCTGTCCAGTGGCACACTGTTGGTTACAACATAATGATTGACCGACAGCGCTTGTTTGAGTCGGAGAAGGAGTTTTGTGGGGGGTGACACCTTCTGAGGATGGGTAGCACCGAAACAGTGATCGCGCACATGACTGCACTATGAGGAATCAGTCGAAACGGAATGCAGAGCCATCAGCTATTCGGTCAATGTGATAGATGAGTTTAAATGTAGTTTGGAAACCCACGCCAACGCCTCCTAAATCCAAACTTCCTGCCATGGGGGGCTTGGCAGTGAGTGTGTGGCTCTTTCCAGCCACCTTGGGTAGTGGTACTCGCGTCATCTTGAATGACGTCAATTTATATCACAGTGCGAAGTCTTGGGTAACTGTACTTTGGGGTGATGTCCTTGTTGCCTGCAAGAGGCCACGGATCAGAATATCTTGATGAATGACGTAGATGGAGTCATCAGCTGACGTCACAGCAGCTATCTTTAATGACGTCAATTGCGTCACAGTGCGATGTCTTGGATAATGGTACTTTGGGGTGATGTCCTTGCTGTCTGCGAGAGGCAGTGGATCGGAACGTCGTAATGTCAAGTTAGAACCTGACACAGATCTCACACTCTTGGTAGAAAAACAAAATATTTGACAGTGTACAAAGCGTGTTAGAGCAGAAAAAATAATGTTTCAAACAACGAGACAGGGTCACACTGTGCGTCTCTTGCGGCTTACAGTATGGTCTGTGGGATATGGCGGTCATCCTCCTACAGTACAGGTGATGGAACTTTAAACTGGTCTGTGCAGTTGATGAATACCTGTATATTTAATAGGATCGTCACATGTGCTCGATGCCTGCACGCATGCAGTATTTGTTTGCAACGTATGAGAGGAGGGAGATGCGGTAAAAATCTTATCTAGTTACTCGTATGTATCAGATGAAGTTAGCTGAGCTTTTATAGGTCGTAATTTTTCTCTGATGGATGGTACAGAATCATGAAGATAGCATGTTGGGGGGATAGATGTGAATGAACATGGATCTGTAGTATTTGTATGTAGTTCAGAGAAGCACCACAATGCAGTAGCAAAATCCACATCCTTCCCCCAGTTCCCGTACTGTCTTTTATACTGCTTTGTGTTGCAGGAGCAGGCTTCGTTTCCCTCGAATGGTCAAAACACAGTTCTGTCGTAGTAACTCAGCAACGCCTGTTTCTGCACCGATTGCAGGAGGTGGTAGATATAGTTTCCTCTGACCTCTACTCAGTTCCAACTTACATTGGAACGATCACGTGCGCAGAAGTGCAGGGATGGCAGCGTAGTGTCTGAGGAGGCATTTGCAGGATGCATAGGGGGTACCTAAAATGAGGCGGTAATTTTACTGTAGCAGATAGATTCGAGAAAAGTGGGTTGTTTGGAGATAAGGGGGTGCCAGAAATATGATTGAGTAGTGGTTGTCATCATTAAAGACCCATTGCACGTATGTGCTTGAATGGAAAGACTTCATTCCAAATTATCGACATCTTTTCTAACACATAGCGTAACACTAGAGATCTGAAAAGCTAGTGTACATTTCTTACGACCTCAATCAGCACACCATCTACTACTGTTTGTGCTCCTTCTCAACCAGTCATCGCCTATAACACAGTGGATATAGCGCAGAACCTCTGACATGGTACTGAGATGGAATACGTTACACATACGTGAGAAATATCTAGCGGTATGAGGGAGTTGCAGATAGCGGTTTCATACCATGTTCCTTAGCCGAATCGCTTTCAAAATACGGTAATTTTATTACAAGGTTGCACTGTCGGTGAAGTGTTGGTCTGATACTATACACTCCTATGATCACCGTCTCGGTATTTGTCTGGAAAACCATCTCATTCAGAGGTAATGTCGTACCTCCATTTAACATGGATACTTGTATGCACCTGTAGAACCAAGACCGCTTGTGACAGTAACATACAGTAGTTGTTGCGATTGGGTTTTTAACGTTTGGCCGATTACGTCTCTCTTTCTAAGACACAGTGGTAGGACCTGCAAGAAACGTTATGAGACATTTCCACCCATCACTGATTTTCTCTCAGTATTATCTCCTATGGTAGGCAATCAGTTACTGACGAAGTATTATACTTAGTAGTGGTGGGGCATACATGATAGGTTCACCTTGAGCACCAGGCTTATAAAATATGTGTTTGTGTTCCGACTTGTGCAAAGAAGGTGACTGTGGAATACTGTGATAGCAGAGGGAAGAGTATGTCAAGTCATAAGAGTGGTACTGATATTTCTATTTCCAGAGCCACAGCCGTCAGCAGGGTGTATTTCCGATATTTCGCTCATTGTCGAATGTCGTTCAACTGAGACCGCTATCGTAACATTTAGTTGTAAGTACAGGGATAAAATATATATGTGACCGATTTCTTAGGATAAACGTGCTACCTGTGCTTGCTCAGCCCGCAGCGCCGCTGACCTATGCGGGGGTGATTCACGTTTCCCGTTAACGGTAGGAGCTGTCAGATTAGAGAGGCTCAGTAGCCAAAGTACACACAGATCATTTTTACATGGAATGGAACTGAACTTGGGGCTAGCCCAAGAGAAATTATAAAATTGTTTAAAAGTCACAAACAAGACTGTTCCTGACGTACACCTAAGTTCTACAGGGTGTCCAGGTTAAATATATAATAATGTAAAACGTAACAACTTGAGACGTAACTGAGACACTTATTGTCGGTTTGCGTCTACAAGTACGGCAGTTCAAAATGTTTTCTGTGTTTGCTTGCGGCAGTTGGTAACTCATAGGCACGCGCAAACTGCTTTGTTCATGGAAATGCGCTGCAGTAGCCATGTGGACTCTACAGCAAAAGGTGTTCCGCGCGCTTTCTCTTGCGGAGCTGACGTCTGTTACACTGACGTCGTTTCCGGTGTGCGTATGGACTGCGGCCAACTCACGATGTTCCCACTTACGTAACAATCAACAAATGGGACAAGCGGCTTCGTGAAACTGGAAGTTTGTTTTCAATGGGAAGAGCTAGTCCACCGGTTGCCTGTTCCCCTAGATGCCCAGACATTACAGCCCGTGGTTTTTTTCTGTCGGGTTTATCAAGAATCCAATGTACCAGACACTAGTTCGTGATCTACTCATACCAGATCTGCGCCATCGCCTTCGTGCAACTATCGCAAATGTTACGGCTGCAATGCTGCAAAATACTTGCAGAGAAGTCGAATACAGATTAGCTGTCTGTCGCACCACTAACGTTGCGCATATCGAGGTGTGTAAAGAAAAAAAAAGCTTGTGTTACCATATTTGTAGAAATGTACCAACAATAAATATCTCAGTTACTATTTATGTCTCAGTTACTATATTTTATATTGTTGTATGTTTAACCTGGAAACCCTGTAGTAAACTCACTTATGGCAAATTACATTTTACTTCAGTGTCTGTGTCCGATTGCAGTCTCTGTAGTTAAAGATACCAATTACATCACGCGAGTATGTCTCGCTACCGATGGAAACCTCGCATGTGCCGCTGTCTCACCCAAGAACAAATGCTTTCCCTCATACACAATGGAAATGAGCGTTTGGCGTCATTGGCCGGAGGCCCCTTTCGGGGCAGGTCCGGCCGCCTTGCTGCAGGTCTTATTACATTCGACGCCACATCGGGCGACCTGCACGCCGGATGGGGATGAAATGATGATGAAGACAGCACAACACCCAGTCCCTGAGCGGAGAAAATCCCCGACCCAGCCGGGAATCGCACCAGGGCCCGTAGGACGGCAATCCGTCACGCTGACCACTCAGCTATCTGGGCGGACCATCATACACAGTGACCACAAGTTACTGAACGACTTCATCAGGCTTGTAATTTTGACTAAAACTGAACATGATCTCACAGCTAGAACAAAGATGAGAAACTGAAATTTTTACTGTGACATTCGATAGAATTTTTCATCTACCGACAAATACGTACATTGTTGAAGAAAACGGTAGTGTTGCCGAGCGGTTGTTCGCTGATATTTTTGTACCTCGCCAATTAACAATGTCGAGATGGGTCCGTCAGAGACTTCTATAGAGTTTAAATATCTGCCGATGCTTCGGGTGTGTAGAATAGGCCCGCAGCACACATTGTCGCCTTAGGGACGGAATAGGTTTTTCTGTCGGCGCTCTGCAATTTGTAAACGTCGTAACATCGGAAGTACAGACATATCCTGTTGATAGGTGTTGAGCATTTGATTTATCCGTTTTATATCCATCTTATCAATCTTTATTTGATACTGGAAATAAAGTTGGCTTAACGGTTTGGAGAGCAAAACACAAGAGCATATTGTTTGTTCGAAACACAATATTGTGGGCAATTTGAATACAGAAAAATATTTTCAAGGAGGACATAAATATGTTAAGAAACTCGTAAACATACAGTAAGGGATATACAGGGCGAATCACCTAACACTTTCACCGCAGATATGTCAGACATGGAAGGCACTGTCGATACGCGGTTTTCACAGAACTTACTTGTAGGCAAGGGCGCTTATTTTCAGCTAATACATAGATTTTGAAACTTTGATGAAAGTGTTGTTTTTTACAACAATAACAAATTTTTAAATGAGACAGTGCTTATTGACAGTAAAATCTTAAAAGTAGCGTAAATGAGAATGCCAGTGCTATTTGTTGCAGGAATCTGGTGCAAGTAGTTTACGAGAGATCGTATTATGAACATTGTAAACACTGACAATTGTTTGCTCCATCCAATTGCTAATGCTGAGGGAATTAAATTAGGAAATGAGACACTTAAAGTAGTAGATGAGTTTTGATGTTTGATGAGCAAAAGTAACATGATGGTCGAAGCAGAGAGGATATAAAATGTAGACTGACAATGGCAAGGAAAGCGTTTCTGAAGAATAGAAATTTGTTAACATCGAATATGCATTTTAGTGTCGGGAAGTTTTTTCTGAAAGCATTTGTATGGAGTGTAGCCTTATATGAAAATGAAACATGGACGATAAGCCAATAGAAGCCTTCGAAATGTGGTGCTACAGAAGAATGCTAAAGACTAGATGGGTAGATCACGTAACTAATGAGGGGGTGATGATTATGATGAAGTCCCATACTCCTTGACACAGCGTAGGGGTCAATGCGGGAGACCCGCACCGCTGTACTAGGCAAGGTCCTAGCGGAGGTGGTTTGCCATTGCCTTCCTCCGACCGTAATTGGGATGAATGATGATGACGAAGACGACACAACAACACCCAGTCATCTCGAGGCAGGTGAAAATCCCTGACCCCGCCGGGAATTGAATCCGGGACCCCGTGCTCGGGAAGCGAGAACGCTACCGCGAGACCAGGAGCTGCTGAATAGAACTGAGGAGAAGAGGAATTTGTGGCAGGACTAGAAGAAGGGATCGGCTGGTAGGACACATTCTGAGACATCAAGGGATCACCAGTTTAGTATTGAGGGAAGCGTAGAGGGTAAAAATCGTAGAGGGAGACCAAGAGATGAATAAACAAAGCAGATTCAGAAGGAAGTAGACTGCAGTTGTTACTCGGAGACGAAGAATCTTGCACAGGATAGAGTAGCATGGAGAGCTGCATCAAACCAGTCTCTGGACTAAAGACCACAACAACAACAACAACATTGCTAAATGAGAGGCGATGATGTTTAGTTCGTTTACATTACGTTGTGCGTTACACTGCGATTTCAATGCGTCGGTCCTGTCACTTATTGTGTGAGTGGACGTAGTGAGATGTGCTTGGAGTATGGTATTTTCCAATGCGAAAAAAGCGGACATGCTCGTAGCTTATAGTGGACGTAGGAACTAGAATTATGCAGCAATCGTTGGATGGCAGACTCCAAGTTCGTATTGACGCTGGTGGTGGTCATTTTGATCACAGCCTTTGAAGGTGTGCCCCCCCCCCCCCCTCCGAGGTATTCCATTAACTTTTGTTTGCCTTTCGTTTGTCCTAGGAAGTGTCTCATTCAACAACCCGAACCCTCCAGAGACTTAGCAACATCTGTGTAGGATTGCGCGTAATGCACCCCAACTGAATTTCACACTCGTTTGTTCTACAACATGGAACAAAGAACTGTCGTGTTTGGAATGTTCAAACTACGATATCTCATAAACTAATTGCACTAGATTCCTGCAACAAACACCACTGGCGTTCTAATTTAGTTGTAGTAGAGTCAATAGGCATGGTCCCTTTGAAATATTCGTACTTTTTTTTCAATAAATACACAACGGAAGCTCATAACACTCTCTGTACGGGCTGCGTAGGCGGGGTCCCTGCCTACCATTCCAAACTGTGAAACCTGCATATCGATGGCGCCTTTCATTATCAAAATATTTGCGGTGAAAGTTTTAGGTGATTCACCCTTTATACCGGTAACCATTAAAACTGCAACATCAGGAAGGATAGCAAATAACGAAATCTTACTTGTTTTGCACGTACAGTATAGCAGAAAGAATACGAGTTGCCACATATGGCAGCAACATCGACTCTGACCTGGTGGGACACCGTGTTCAACTGAGCCTAAGCGACAGATAAAATTATGATATTCTATGGTGCTTCAGCTCTGTGCCAGAGTTCATCAGCCGTAGTTTCTGGTGAGTAGTGGTGTACCAGTCTTTCGGCCAGACGTCTCTCGACCAGACGTCTTCAATGGGTGACAGATCGGAGAACGTGCTGTCCAGGGCAGCCTTTTGTAGGCCAGGACAGCACAGGAGATATGTGGTCTTCCATTCTCTTGTTGAAAGATTACGTCATGAAAACCTCAAACAACAATACGCTGTAGCAATATGGCGCATGTTGTCCAAATTACTGGCTGTGCAAATCAGAGGCAATTGTGTTGCTTACAACAGCCCACACCATCAGACTTGGTGCTGGGTCCCTTATGACGATGACGAATATAATCTTGCAACGTTTGTTTACCTCAAAGAGCTTGTAACTAACTTACTCTTAAATTTTCTTTTCTTGAAGCCTACAACCACGCCTTTCGATTTCTTTTTATTTATTTTCATACTGTCTGCTACACAGGTTTCATTCAAGTTATTTAGAATCAGTGTCTCTTCATTTTCTGCGAAAATCTGTATGCCATCTACGAATAGCCGGCCGGTGTGGCCGAGTGGTTCTAGGCGCTTCAGTCTGGAACCGCGCGACCGCTACGGTCGCAGGTTCGAATCCTGCCTCGGGCATGGATGTGTGAGATGTCCTTAGGTTAGTTAGGTTTAAGTATTTCTAAGTTCTAGGGGACTGATGACCTCAGATGTTAAGTCCCATAGTGTTCAGAGCCATTTGAATCATCTGCGAATCTTATGCATTCCATTTTCCGTCCACCTATCCCGGCGCCCCTTTTCCCATCCAAACAACTTTTCACTATTTCCTCCAAATAAATGTTAAATACGATCGGCGAGAACAACAGTCCTGATGACCCCTTTCCCGATCTTACTGTTTTCCAAGGTCTTATTTTCTAGTCGTACCCTTGCCTTCTGATTCAGGCACAGATTTGCAGATAGTCCTCTGCCCTTCCACTTTACTCCCTTCCTCTTCAAGCTATCCATCAGCTTATCCCACTTTTTCGAGGTCTATGAAGGCCGCAAGTATTTCTTTGTCTTTTTCTATATATCTTTCTCCAATAGCATTTGGAAGTCCAATGGCGTCTCGTGTCTCTTTTCCCCTACTGAATCCATTGCTCGAGCTTCTCCTACAGCCTTCTGTTCAAAACTCTAAGACAGTATAAGAAAGTCCTCTGGCCATTTCTCTTGTAGTAGATGTACTTCCGAAGAGAGGTCGACTCTTCGCCTGTTTCTCCTTAACCCGTTAAGGTTTATGCGGAGAAACTGTCAACAACACATGCTTTGCTCTTTTTCATATCCTCCAATGCCTTACTTACTTCTGACACTAGGACAGAATCTTACCCTTCCTCTTCATTTACTGATTCTTCCTTCTAAATTTGCCGTTAAGTTAAGAGGGGCAGTCTATACGGACTATAGCCGGATTGCTGTGTTGAAAGTCGTCACCATCAGTACAGATATTTGGGGAAAAATGCATTGGGGCGCACAGTCTAATGAAGAAACAGAAGACTAAGTTTGAACTCACGAGAATTCTGGCTCACGCTTAGGATTATTGGGATTCGGTGAGTAGGGAGGCCCTGGAAATTAGACTATGCGATAGCAACTTAAATGTACACTTAGCAATTCACGGAAGCGTGCGCTTGAAAAAGAAAGATCACAAGGAAGATTTCACATAGTTTACTGGCTGATAAGAATGGTGGCGCTGCATGAGACGATGGACAGCGAACACAAATGTAACATGTGGACGCAAATGTCACCAGCTGAGCATTCGCTATGTTCGAGATATTAAAATTGTGGTGTCACCGCCAGACACCACACTTGCTAGGTGGTAGCCTTTAAATCGGCCGCGGTCCGTTAGTATACGTCGGACCCGCGTGTCGCCACTATCAGTGATTGCAGACCGAGCGCCGCCACACGGCAGGTCTAGAGAGACTTCCTAGCACTCGCCCCAGTTGTACAACCGACTTTGCTAGCGATGGTTCACTGACAAAATACGCTCTCATTTGCCGAGACGATAGTTAGCATAGCCTTCAGCTACGTCATTTGCTACGACCTAGCAAGGCGCCATTACCAGTTACGATTGATACTGTAATCATGTACCGTCAAGAGCGACGCTCATCATTTATGGATTAAAGTTAAGTATTCCACCAGCTACGTCCGTTTTTTGCTAAAGTCTAATTTCCTTGACCTGTTCCAGACCTCACGCCAGCCTGCGTGAGCTAAAACGCGTGCCTTTCGGCTCCTCTAATATTACGGTGTTGGCTCTCCTGCCAACCCACAACATTAATGAAGTAATCCAGCCAATCCGATCCCGTCCTTTGGGCATAAATTTAAGAATCTCGCCAGTTTCACTACAGTCAGACTTATCCCCTGACGACGATGATGGAGACAGTCATATTTCTCCTTTGTTGTTGTTATGTCATCTCCCTCCCCCCCCCCCCCCCCGCCTTGTAAGCGTAGGAGATGGGCTGCCGGCGGTATAATATTCTCCTCTGCAGCATACTAGTTTAAAATGTACATAAAGGCGTTACACATATGATTAATGGGTGAAAAATTTACAGATATTTTAAATATATAAGAGGATTAATTATTATGCTACTTGCATAAAATTTCACTGATGGTTTTGTTCGGCTTTTAAAAATAAAATAAAAAGACTAAAACATCTATAGAACTCGTTGAAATGATGGTGATGTTCTTTAAAAAGAAGCACTGAATTTTCACCAAAAAGTTGAACGACGGCAGAGGCGAAAAAGTTATTTTAATTAGAGCAAATGTTAGGTGTTCTGTATGGTTGATGGATGTGGGTGCAAATATAGGGATGCGCTGGGTGGTATCGATGGAAACGAAGGTAGGTGTTGGGGTGGATAGTAGGAAGACAGAAAAGGAGTAGTAGTTTGATGTAAGGCAGGGCCTTAGCATAAAGAGAAGGAGGGCTGGGGAAGATGGACAGCAAGGGGAAGCGTTGATGTAGAGTGGCATTGTTATGGAGGAGTTATAATTGACAGGGCAGGTAAACACTGGAGAAGGTTTCATTGACTGAGAGGAGGAGTCAGTTGAAGTTGCGTTGGAATGAGGTATGGAGTGTGTGTAAGTGTAAGGATGGTGGTGTTTGTTGGTAATCCTACCAGGATTTGTGATCTGAGAGCAACAGTTGAGCTGTTGGAATCCAGTTTCTGGACTGCGCAGAATATGCAGAGGTGTTCACTGTCAGTGATTAGGGATGGTAGTTTGATGAGATGGTAGGGGACCCATGTGGGAGAATGCAAACTGATGTGGAAAGCATGGCGCTCAAGGATTTGGAGGGAGTGGTAGAACTTGAGTGCAGTAGACATCAGCCAACTATGGCGTAGGAGAGGATACAGCGGATCAACGTTCCGTATGTGTGGAGTACAGTAGGAGGGTCAAAATATCCATGTTTGGCCAGTTAGTAGTTTTGGAAGTTTCAGTCTATTATGGACTTTCTGGTTGATGGTTAGTAGGTGAGGTTTCCCTGTTATTTGCAGTGGAGTCTTAGTCCAATGGGGGAGTCATTTCTCCGAATTTTCACGCAGCAAGATAATGGAGAAATTTTTATCCAAGGTGTCAGTCGCAGAAAAGTTGTTAACTGTGTCGCGAAGCACGAGGGGATACCCAAAAGCACAGCACTCCGTCTTCAGGCCACAAGTGGCCCATCGGGACCATCCGACAGAAATCGAACTAATTTTTTGGTAAGCAGAGCTTTTGTAGTACGCGTTTTGGTTCAAATGGTTCAAATGGCTCTGAGCACTATGCGACTTAACTTCTGAGGTCATCAGTCGCCTAGAACTTAGAACTAATTAAACCTAACTAACCTAAGGACATCACACACATCCATGCCCGAGGCAGGATTCGAACCTACGACCGTAGCAGCAGCGCGGTTCCGGACTGAAGCGCCTAGAACCGCACGGCCACACCGGCCGGCTTACGCGTTTTGCCACGAGCGCATAGAACGAAGCTCCCACAGTCAGTAAGCTGAGTGCCGTTGCCGAAGGAGATGAGGACTGGTTTCGGCAAAGTTTATAGCGACGTCTATTTCGTATGATTTGTGTCACTTTCGTTTTTGCAATAGCTGATTTTTGTGAGCGGCGTGCGGCGATGAAATTTTGCTCTTCGCTCGGAAAAATGGAACAGAAACTCTTGCAAACGTTAAAAACGGCATACAAGGACAATGCTATGGGGAGAACTCAAGCGTTTGAGTGGTTATCCGGTTTCAGAAATATTGAAATGTCAATTGATGACAAACCTTGTTATTCCCGGCGGGGTCAGGGATTTTCTCTGCCTCGTGATGGCTGGGTGTCGTGTGCTGTCCTTAGGTTAGTTAGGTTTAAGTAGTTCTAAGTTCTAGGGGACTTATGACCACAGCAGTTGAGTCCCATAGTGCTCAGAGCCATTTGAACCATTTTTGAACAAACCTTGTTCTGGTCGTCCTTCCATGGCCCGAACACATGAAAACGTTGAAAACATTCGTGCAATCACCCAACGAAGATGAGCGACGGACTATTGAAGAAATTGTGGAGCTGTCGGGGGTGACCTGGAGTTCATTGCAGCGAATTGTAGCAGAAGATTTGAGAATGAAAAGGATGGCTACTAAATTTGTGCCACGACTGCTCACTGCTGAGCAAAAACATGGTAGCGTGGAAGCATGCTGTGCACTGAAAGAAGAGTCCCGAATTGACCCCAAAGATTTTTCAAAAATTGTCACAGATGACGAATTTGTTACTATGCTTACGATCCTGAATCAAAGCCACAGCCAAGTCGCCTTGCCCCAAGAAAGCTCGTCAGGTGAAATCGAACATAAAGACAATGCTCGTTTGTTTTTTAGATGTGAAAGCAGTTGTCCATTCAAGTCTGTTCCGTAGCGTCGGTTACCCAGGCTGAAGCTTACTGGCAGATTAAAACTCGGTCCGGCACACAGTTTCAATCTGCCAGGAAGTTTCATATCAGCGCACACTACGCTGCAGAGTGCAAATTCCAGTCCGCCGCTCGTGGTCTCGCGGTAGCGTTCTCGCTTCCCGAGCACGGGGTCCCGGGTTCGATTCCCGGCGGGGTCAGGGATTTTCACCTGCCTCGAGATGACTGGGTGTTTGTGTTGTCCTCATCATTTCATCATCATCCAGGAAAGTGGCGAAATTGGACTGAGCAAAGATTGGGTAATTGTACGGGCGCTGATAACCACGCAGTTGAGCGCCCCACAAACCAAACATCATCATCATCATCATGCAAATTCCATTCTGGAAACATCCCCCAGGTTGTGGCTAAGCCATGTCTCCGCAGTATCCTTTCTTGCAGGCGTGCTAGTTCTCCAAGGTATGCACGAGAGCTTCTGCGAAGTATGGACGGCAGGAGACGAGGTACTGGCGGAATTAAAGCTGTGGGGTCGTGCTTGGGTAGCTCACTTGCCCACGAAAGGCAAAGATCCCGAGTTCGGGTCTCGGTCCGGCAAACAGTTTTAATGTGCCAGGAAGTTTCATATCAGCGCAAACTCCGCTGCAGAGTGAAAATTCCATTTCAGGTACCCAGGCTTCTTACTTGAAGGATTTGAAAAGATTGCGCAACAGTGTGCGGTGGAAGCGGCATGATTTGTGGTAGTCAGGTGACTGGCTTTTCCGTCATGACAATGTCCCTGCGTGTACAGCCCTGCAGGGGTCCTACTATTTCTGGTCAAGAACTGTACGACATTTCTTGACCAGAAATAGTATGACCCCAACTCCTCCCCCCTCCCAATATTCAATATTCATCAGACCTTGCCAGGTGCGACATTTTTTTGTTTCCTAGAATATAAAGAGAAGTGATGATGATGATGTTTGGTTTGTGGGGCGCTCAACTGCGTGGTTATCAGCGCCCGTACAATTATCCAATCTTTGCTCAGTCCAATTTCGCCACTTTCCTGGATGATGATGAAATGATGAGGACAACACAAACACCCAGTCATCTCGAGGCAGGTGAAAATCCCTGACCCCGCCGGGAATCGAACCCGGGACCCCGTGCTCGGGAAGCGAGAACGCTACCGCGAGACCACGAGCGGCGGACAATATAAAGAGAATTCCTAGAATGTAATGGAGAGCGTTTTGCTGAAGTTGCTGAGGTGAAGAAAATAATGACAAGAGACGCTGTAAAGCAGCACAAAAGGCAAATTTAAATGATGTTTAGAAAAATGGAATAAAAGATTAGAGAAGTGAATAAGAGCAAGTGGAGAATATTTCGAAGGTGATTAAAGGTTTGTGCTAAAAATCTGAATAATAAATTAAAAAGTAAGTTCGGTTTGTTTTGGATACACCCTCGTGTGCGTGCTAGAGGAGGGCAAGTACCTGTCCAGCGGCGGTGTGGCAGGCAGCGAGGAAGGCTCGTAGTGGCGCAGAGGCCTCGTAGCTGCGATGCGCCCACAGCCGGTGCGTCCCCGCCGTCAGTCCCAGCACACCAAGCCACGTCAGCAGGCCTCCTGCAACACAACGGCATTCAACTAGGTAAGGGGTCGGCAGGCAGCACGGGCAAGGTTTAGCTAGTGTGTTCTCTGTGATAAGGCTGTCATATAGAAGAGCATAAGGAGTACAACAAAGAGTCCAAAAATGCACTACCCCACCACCTCTGCCTTGAGGTAATTAAACTGTATCGGTATGCACACTGAAGCGTCAAAAAAACTGCTATAAGAATGCGTATTCAAATATAGAAATACGTGAAGAGGCAGAATACAGCGTTACGAACGGCAGTGCCTGAATGAGACAAGTGTCCGGCGCAGTTCTCAGATCGGTCACTACTGCTACAATGGCAGGTTATCAAGATTTAAGTGAGTCTGAACACGGTGTTATAGTCGGCGCACGAACGATGGGACACAGCATCTCCGAGGAGCGATGAAAACGGGATTTTCCTGTACGACCATTTCGCGAGTGTACCGTGAATATCAGGAATCCGGTAAAACATCAGATCTCCGCAAAATGCTGCACATTTCATTGCTGGTCCATCAACAAGTGTCAGCGTGCGAACCATTCAACGAAACATCACCGGTATGGGCTTTCGGAGCCGAAGTCCCACTCATTATCCTTCATGACTGCGCGACACAAAGCTTTACCCCTCTCCTAGGCCCATCGACACCGACAATGGAGGTCGTGCGGTAGCGTTCTCGCTTCCCGCGCCCGGGTTCCCGGGTTCGATTCCCGGCGGGGTCAGGGATTTTCTCTGCCTCGTGATGACTGGGTGTTGTGTGATGTCCTTAGGTTAGTTAGGTTTAAGTAATTCTAAGTTCTAGGGGACTGATGACCATAGGTGCTAAGTCCCATAGTGCTCAGAGCCATTTGCACCATTTTTTGAAACGGCAATGGACTGTTGATGACTGGAAACATGTTGCCTAGTCCGACGAGTCTCGTTTCAAATTGTGTCGAGAAGATGGACGTGTACGGGTATGGAGACAACCTCATGAATCCATGGACCCTGCATGTCAGCAAGGGACTGTTGAAGCTGGTGGAGACCGTAGTGGTGTGGGTCGTGTGCAGTTGGAGTGATATGGGACCCCTGATATGTCTAAATACGACTCTGACAAGTGACATATACGTAACCATCCTGTCTGATCACCTGCATCCATGTCCAGAATTGCTACAGAATGGATCCAGTAGCACCCTTCTGAGTTTAAACACTTCCGCTGGCCACCAAACTCCTCAGACATGAACATTATTGAGCATATCTGGGATGCCTTGCAACGTCGTGTTCAGAAGAGATCTCCACCCGCTCGTACTCTTACGGATTTATGGACAACCCTGCAAGATTCACTGTCAGTTCCCTCCAGCACTACTTCAGGCATCAGGTGAGTCCATGCCTCGTCGTGTTGCAGCACTTCTGCGTGCTCGCGGGGGCGCTACGCGATATTAGGTAGATGTTTCTGTTTCTTTGGCTCTTCAGAGCAGATACCCTATGAAGACTGTAAACTATCATTTGTTATGCAAGGATTTATTTATTAACACTATACAAATGTAATGAAAGTAGTCAAAGTTACCATAAGACCCATAGTTCATTATAGATCCATACACAAAACAAGTGCAGTAGTTGCAGTGAAGTATCACACAAACGCGTTTAATAACATCTTATTCACTGACAAATTATCACAAGAACATGAAACAGTTACAAGTAATCTAGGTTGGTTCAGATTCAAGACTACATTATTAGCAATCTGACGACAGTGATTGTCAAAATTTCAGTTCGTAGAATTATGCATGCCACAAGGGAGTATTCCTCCAACTCATTGACACTAACGTTTACTGAGTACATTTATATATGCCGCAGCCGACTGCAGATCTTACCAGTTTTTTTTTTTTTTTTTTTTTTTTTTTTTTTTTTTTTTTTTTTTTTTTATAACAGCATCGTTGTGTTGTCCGCCAGTGATCCTGTCAGCTGCCACTGCGTCGGACGATGCCTGTGAATCCTCAAAAGCTACCTAACGCAAACCTTACATCGAGCTACTAGTGGAGCTGCGAGGTGAAATGACTACCTCTCACACCTAATTCTGCGAGTAGAATTCGAAGTGATTCTCTCACTAGCAGCAGACGAAGTGACCTTAATTCTTCCTGTCTTCCCTCGTAACATTCGCTCCTTGTTCGAGAGCCAGTCCTAGCCTCTAATGAGCAGTCATCCATTGACAAATGTCAGTTCTCCTGGAACATCCTCCCACTTCCAAAACTACTACGTCAGGCAAGGCTGACCAATCAAATTCCCACATTTTCGCGCCCACAGGCCTGCGGCTAAATAAAGGAATGTGCTTTGACTCTGTCCTATTGGTGCTTCAAAGTAGCGCATTAGCATACCGTTTCCCACGACCCTCCTAAGATTCCTATCTGCTAAAGGTATTTTCGGGACGAGAAACTCGCAGTCACACACTCATAGAATCCTCACACCTCGCCTGCCATGTTCTGCTGAGAGCATAGAACCATAAATACCTGTAACTTTGACAGAGCCTCCGTAGTATCCTCCAGTATATTGTTCCCCTATCGGCAGATTGGTACCATCTTCGCTGCGTTCTCTGCCCAAGGCTCACTGTTGCCCGCCTTCTGGGACCTCTACTATACTTTACGACGCCCTCACTGCAGAAAAACGCTTTAGGAACGTAGAAGCGGCAGTCATCTCATGCAGGATTCCAACAATTCCTCTGGGGTCGTCCGGACGGATGCAGCGTTACCTGTTGTCTGCATTGTGTCGACTTACGATGGCTGTCCCTTCGTACAGTCAAATGGTTCAAATGGCTCTGAGCACTATGGGACTCAACAGCTGAGGTAATCAGTCCCCTAGAACTTAGAACTACTTAAACCTAACTAACCTAAGGACATCACACACATTCATGACCGAGGCAGGATTCGAATCTGCGACCGTAGCAGTGGCGCGGTTCCGGACTGAAGCGCCTAGAACCGCTCGGTCACCGCGGCCGGCTTTATACTATCCATTTTACACCCAACAGCCTTTGGTGAACACTGTCCTAGGTGGCGTTGGTGAGACCTTTTACAACCTGCATTAAGTTAATGGTATCCTTCGGCACGCTTTGATCTGCTGTCTGTCTGTGAAATTGTCAGCCCAGCCAAGCGTAAGTCTCAAGAAATAAAACGCCTACACGTACGTCATGTATTGACAGTCACTATCAGATAAGCTTTAATAAAATAAAGGTACCGATAACACAAAAGTCGGCGAAACTTTTGAAGTGGATTACGCAGCCACTTACAGCGGAACCTATAGTTTGATGTGGGCTCTGAACCATGGTGCAACTTGGACAAATAACGGCACAATTATGTCAAGACAGTAACATTTGCTAGTGCTTTGACAAGTCAGATATAAAAGTAAGAAAAAATGTATGTCTCGTAAAAAGCTCACCTGCCTTCACGATAGAGTCTGTTTTGAGGGATATACACTTTTTCATCCAATCAGAAAAATAGGTTCTGTCAAACTCTGCAAAATACTCGTTGACTGCAACTATCACTTTGTCATATGATGAAAATTCTTCCCACTAAGCCAAAGTTTCCAGTTAGGGAACAGAAAGCAGTAACTGGGGCTAATCTGGGTGAATACGGTGGATGAGGAACCAATTCAAAGCCCAGTTCATGCAATTTCGCCAGAGATATCGCTGACGTGTGGGATAGTGAACTATCCTGGTGAAGAGCACTTTTTTGGGTGCCAAGCTTGGATTTTATTCAGCCAACGCAAGTTTCAAACGACCCAATAATGAAGCATAATAGGGTCCAGTTATGCATCTTCCTTTTCCAAGTAATAGTATGAGGGGTTATTGTTGTAGTCTTCAGTTTGAATGCTGGTTTGATGCAGCTCTCCATGCTTCCCCATCTTGTGCGAGCTTCTTCATATCCAAATAATTGCTGTAACCTACATCTTTCTGAATCTGCTTACTGTGTTCACCTATTGGTATCCCTCTACGATTTTAACCTGCCCCCCACCCCACACCCCCCACAGGTCCCTCCATTATAAAACTGGTGATCCCTTGATGTCTCAGAATGCGTCTTATCAACAGATCTGTTGTTTTGGTCAAGTTGTGCCACGAATTTCTTGTCTCCCTATTCAGTACTCCTGATTAGTTGCGTGATCTAGCCATCTAATCTTAAACATTCTTCTGTAGCACGACATTTCGAAAGCTTCTATTCTCTTTTTGCCTAAACTGTTTATTGTCCATGTTTCATATCCATACATGACTACAATCCAGACAAATACTTTCAGAAAAGACTTCCTAACACTTAAATCCATATTCGATGTCAATAAATTTCTCTTCTTCAGCAATTCTTTTCTTGCCATTGCCAGTCTACATTTTATATCCCCTCTACTTTGGTCATCCTCATTTATTTTGCAGCTCAAACAGCAAACGTCGTTTACTACTTTAAGTGTCTCGTTTCCTAAACTAATTCCCGTAGCATCACCTGATTTAATTCCAGTACATTCCATTATCATTGTTTTGCTTTTGTTTATGTTCATCTTATATCTTCTTTTCAAGACTATATCACCTGATTTAATTCCACTACATCCCATTATCATTGTTTTGCTTTTGCTTATGTTCATCTTAAATCTTCTTTTCAAGACTATGTCCATTCCATTCAAATGCTCTTCCAAGTACTTACTGTCTCTGACAGAATTACAATACCATCAGCAAATTTCAAAGTTTTTATTTTATTTTCCCTGAACTTTAATTCCTAATCCAAATTTTTCATTGGTTTCCTTAACTGCTTGGTTTATTAAATTGATAGTTCGATAATTTTCACATCAGCTAGCAACTGCTTTCTTTGGAATAGAAATTATTACATTCATCTTCAAGTCTGAGGGTACTTCGCGTGTCACATACATCTTGCACACCAGAAGCAAGAGTTTTGTCGTAGCTGGCTCTGCCAAGACTATCAGTTTTCCTGACGGAATATCGCCCACTACCGGGGCCTTGTTTGACTTATGTCCTTTAGAGCTCTGTCAAATTCTTCTCGCAATATCATACGTGCCATCTCATCTTTATCTTCATCCACTTCCCTTATTATAATAACGACTTCATGTTTATCTCACTTGTATAGACCATCTATACACTCTTTCCATGTTCAGCTTCCTTTCTTTGCTTAGGATTGGTTTTACATCTGAGCTCTTGATGTTCATACAGCTCTTTCTCTTTTCCCCAAAGACCTCTTTAATTTTTCTATTGGCGGTATCTATCTTTCTCCTAATCAAACATGTTTCTAAGTCCATACGAGGGGGTACCAAAAAGAATCTGGAATACCATTGCCGTGTGCGAACCCTATGTAGTAAGCACTCCTACTGCTAGGCGCGTATGGCGCAGCTCATTGCGAGTTCAGTGCCACCTGTGTTGTCGGCCTGGCTTGTTCTGTTCATCTGGAGTGATTGTTTTTGCTAGCCTGTTTTGTTCTTGTTCCGTATTTTATGACGGCAAGTTGAAGTGAACAACGTGCAGCTGTGAAATTTTGTTTTCTACTTGGTAAAAATGATGATGAAACTGTTTTAATGTTGAAAACAGCTTACCAAGACGACAATACGGGAAAAACTCAAGTCTGCGAGTGGCTTGCTCAGTTAAAAAATGGCGACATGTCGACTGATGACGAACCTCTTTCTGGACGTCCATCAACTGCCCGAACCGACGAAAATATTGAAAAAAATTCGAAAGCTTGTGCTCACAGACAGTCGACAGACAATTGATCAACTGTCACAGATTAATGGATTATCTTGGAACTCGGTTCAGCGAATTTTAACGAAACATTTGGGAATGAAAACGGTTGCAGCCAGTTTGTTCCTCGGATTCTGATTGTCAATCAAAACGAACATCGAGCTGAAACATGTCGTGCTTTGAAACAACAGCTTGAAATTGTTCCAGATTTTCTGTCAAAGGTCATTACTGGGGATGTGTCATGGTGCTATGGTTAAAACCCAGGAACAAAGCAACAGTCAAGCCTAGCCAATTGAAGACGTCATCGTCAACCCACCTAAAAATATGTCGTCAAGTCAAATCAGACATGAAAACAATGCTAATTTGGTATTTTTGAATCCAAGGGTGTAGTTCAATCAGAATTTGTTCTCACAGGTCAGATTGTCAATCAAACCTTTTACTTGGAAGTTTTAAGAATATTGCGCAACAGTGTTCATCAAAAAAGACCCGATTTGTGGCAGACAGGAGACTGGTTCTTCCACCATGACAATGCACCTTCACACACAGCTATCTCTGTTAGATAGTTGGCATGGTTTCACTGCTCCACGCACCTCACTCGCCTGACCTGGCTCCGTGCAACTTTTTCTTATTTCCATACATGAATAGGAGCATGAAAAGAAAAAAAGTGAAATGATCGTACGGCATTGTTGCCCGGGAGGCCCCATTTGGGGGAGTTCGGCCGCTGTATTGCTAGTTCTCTTTAGTTGGCGCCACATCGGCGACTTGCGAGTCAATGATGATGGACACACAACACCCAGTCCCCTGCCGGGAAGTGAACCCGGACAGTCTGCGTGGTAGGCAGTAACGCTACCGCTACGCTGCGGAGGTGGACGGCATGAAAGGAAACCGATTTGACAATATTGAAGAAGTGAAGAAAAAAACAAGGGAGAAGTTGTCAGCCATTTCTAAAGTTCCAGAATGACTTTTTCACTCTGCAGCAGAGTGTGCGTTGATATGAAACTTCCTGGCAGATTAAAACTGTCTGCCGGAGCGAGACTCGAACTTGGGTCCGGTACACAGTTTTAATGTCAGGAAGTTTCATTTCTAAGGATGACTACAAAAAATGTTTTGAACGGTGGAAACATCGGTGGGACAAATTTATTAGTTGTAATGGTATTTTGAAGGGGATAAGGCTTTTTTGCAAATAATTTGAAAATATATAGCTTTTAAAAAATAATTCTGATATTTTTTGGGTACCCCTTCGTACATTTGTCTTCTAGCCATTTCTACTTGACTATTTTACACTTCCTGTCAATCCGATTTTTTTAAATTTTTGTATTCCCTTTCACATGCTTCATTTTCTGCATTTTCATATTTTCTTCTGTCATCTATTAAATTCATATCTCTTGTTTTATCTAAGGACTTCTACTAGGCCTTGTCTTTTTACCTATTTGATCCTCTGCTGCCTTGACTATTTCATCTCTTAAAGCTACCCATTCTTCTTCTACTGTACTTCTTTCCCCTGTTCTTGTTAGTCGTTCCCTAATGCTCTCTCTGAAACTGTCTACAAATTCTAGTTCTTGCCGTTTATCCAGATCCCATCTCCTTAAAGTTCTACCTTTTTATCGTTTCTTCAGTTTTAATCTATAGTTCATAACCAATAAATTGTGGTCAGAATCCACATCTGCCCCGGAAATGTCTTACAATTTAAAACCTGGTTTCTAAGTCTCTGTCTTACCATTATATAATCAATGTGAAACCTTCCAATTTCGCCAGGTCTCTTCCAGGTATACAGCCTTCTTTCATGATTCTTAAATCAAGTGTTAGCGACGATTAAATTATGCTCTCTGCAAAATTCTACTAGATGGCTACCTCTTTCATTCCTTTCCCCCAATCCCTATTCACTTGCTATCTTTCCTTCTCTTCCTTTTCCTACTATTGAATTCCAGTCCCCCATCGCTATTAAATTTTCGTCTTCCTTAACTATCTGAATAATTTCTTTTATCTCTTCATATATTTCTTCAATCTCTTCGTCAACTGCGGAACTAGCTGGCATATAAACTTATACTATTGTGGTGGATGTGGGATTTCTGTTTAAGAAGTATTCCTTGGGAATCGAAAAAACAGTGGCCATCACCTTACCAGCTAACAAAACGGTCTTTCCCTTCTCCAGTGCACTTTCACCGGCCTTTGTCCATTGTTTTGACTGCCGCTTTGACCCTGATATGTAATGCCGGATCCAGCTTTCATCAACAGTCCCAAATCGGAGCCAAAGTCTTGCAGAGAGCGATTAAACTTCGTCAGACATTGTGCTGAAATGTGTTGGATAGGCTTTTAGTCATCTATGAGCAATCGTGGCACCCATCTCGCATACAGCTTCTTCATAGCCAATACTCCGTGCAGCATATTACGCACACGCTCAGTTAAGATGCCTGCATTATCAAAAATCTCACGAATTTTTATTCGGCGGTCTTGCATTACCATATCAGGGGTTTTGTCAACGGTTTTCTTTGTGGTGACCTTAACTAGACAGCCGGAGCGCACTTCGTCTGCAGTGCTTGTCTGACCACTTTAAATTCATTAATTCAAAAGTAAATGGTCTTAATGCAGAGTCTGGGTGAACTTCATCTAATTTTGTTTTGAATTGTGCGGCCGTCCAACTCTTCAAATAAAATATTTAATCACATTACGAAACTCCGCTTTCTCCATTTTCAGTCGCAGTCGACACACTGACCACTTCAGACGGCTGTCAACGAAGACCTGTACGCAGTTCATTGTTGTAAATCTTTCTCCGATCTTTGGAATGATCAAGCTTGCCAACCAAGAAGGTGCAACAAAAACTTTCCATTGTTTCATAGAAATTACCAGACTTATCAAACCACCCTCGAAGAAGCACAGCGTAAAGTTTATTTGTGCGTTTATCAATTTCAATCCATAATATGATCAGAAATATTTCAAAATATGCGCCACTGCTGTGAGACTGTAAATGGTGGCGCCATGTGTTGGTAGTGTAAGGAACTGTCTGCGTAAATATTGTCAATTTTGTCTCAGGACTTTAGTATTTTCGGATAATATTTTTTGAGTCTCAATTATTTCAAAAGTTAAAATGTACAGAAAAGCACAATGGGTGTTAAAAGCAAACAAAGTATGTAAGACATTTATTGTTATTGTATGAGAAATTGCACTAATTAGACAGAGACTTTCTTTATCGTAACAACTTTGAGAACAGTCTGTGGCAGTTGTTTCGTGGTGGTAATGATGTGCGCTATATGTACAACTGTGAGCATTCTGTGATACAATCAAATGATCGAATGGCATTGTTGGCTGGGAGGTCCCATTCGGGTTGGGCCACCAAATTTTGATCAATGAAATACATGTAGAAGAAATATTTATAACGTGGCCATATGCTGAAATGCTATAACAAGAAATGGGCGAGTAAGTAATAATTGAACTAACATTGCAGTTAAAGAAACGAGCAAAGACATGGAAATTATTTGCGTGCCACTGAATCGCAACGTCATAACAACAATCTAGATAAGTGGTATTTACTTGCAAAGAGCAGCTTCCTAGAAACAGTTTATACTCACACACTGAAAGTAAAGAATTAAAGACGGTTTAACCAACTGACTTCTAACTATTTTCACAGTCCTCCATTACAAAAAAATTGGCACTCGAAAATAAAGTTTATTAGGAGCGTACTGTTTCCGTCATTGCAGTAAATTATTCGGTTTAGTAACTGCATTATGTCATCTGTATGACTAGTCATATTGATTACTCCACGAATAGTGTATTTTAATGTGCTTGGGTAAAGGTGTGAATTATTATTATACTGTTATATTATTATACTGTATTATAGTATATATTATACTTTTATATTATTATACTGTTACTAGATTGTTATGTGAGCCAGCAGTGCAACATAACACGTGATCGATGTCGACCTTCCATTTGTCGAAGTTGTTTCATTTCATGTTAATTACAAACTGTCAGTACAGGTACACAAAAGTGCGATAATATTACTGCGCATACTGCAATTTCGTTACAGCACAACATTGTGCGGTCTGGTGTATTCATGGTCTTAACTGTCGATAAATTAACATCTTTTGTAATAAATGCCGACGGTCGCGTTGTAAACTTGAGATTTTCCGATGCACAAATCATTCTAGAGGTGAAAAGAAACGGCAAGTGACAACAAAAGCACTATGAATGACTGAGGATTGGACCTCGAATCACTAAATTTGTGGTTAGAATGCAGTGAATAGTGTCTTGAAAAGAGGCTGTAAAGTGAATATCTACGGAAGAAAAATGAGAATAAAGGAATGTAATGAAACTAAATCAGATGATGCTGACGGAATTTAAGTATTAACTGTAGTTCTCTTACTTGTCACTTCTTCTTCCGTGTGTTTTTGCTTTTAGGAAGCTTTAATTTTCAGGTACTAGTAATAGCGTTCCATAGATTTCGTGTTTGTTTTGAATACAGTCAGAGAGAGTCCCTTTAGTCAGCTGTAGTGCCAGTAGTGCTAGTGTTTGTTTTGAATACAGTCCAGAGACAGGTAGTGCTTATTTTCATTGTTTTCAACAAGAAGTGTCTAGTAACCACAGTTTAGTCAGCTATCAGCTGCCTTTAGTGAATTAGCAGTCTAGTTAAAAATTGATTAACTCTCTACAGTAAATTGTTGATTTCTTAGGATGGAGAGGAATGTGACTGCTGTATACGGACGCAGGAGGAGCAGGCCACTGTTCGCGAACAGCTGAACGTGTTGATGGCCGCGGTCAGCCGTCTTCAGGCTGCTGCCTCGGAGTGTAGCGGCAGTGGGGAGTCTGGTGCGTCGCATGGTATACCCCGGGTGTTACATGCTTCACCCACGGTCCCTGCTGTCGAGACATCTTCGCGGGTACCGGGCGCGGTTGGGCCACCCTCAACCAAATGGGAGTGGCGGGTTCAGCGGCGTTCGCGGTGCACGAGGCGGAGGGTCAATGTGGAGGCTGGCGCGTGGCATAGCCCGCTCTGCCTGTGAGTGGACATGTGGCGCTCGTTCGTCCGAGCAGGCACACGGGGGGAGGGGTTTATTAGTGACTGGGAGCTCCAACACTAGGCGGATGATGGAGCCCCTTAGGGAAATAGCGGAAAGGTCGGGGAAGAAGGCCAGTGTTCACTCTGTCTGCTTGCCGGGGGGTCTCATCCGAGATGTGGAGGAGGCTCTGCCGGCGGCGATAGAGAGCACTGGGTGCACCCGACTGCAAATTGTTGCTCATGTCGGCACCAATGACTCCTGCCGTCTGGGTTCAGAGGTCATCCTCAGTTCGTACAGGCGGCTGGCGGAGTTGGTGAAGGCGGAAAGTTTCGCTCGAGGGATGGAATCTGAGCTAACTATTTGTAGTATTGTTCCCAGAACCGATCGCGGTCCTCTGGTTTGGAGCCGAGTGGAAAGCTTAAACCAGAGGCTCAGACGATTCTGCGGAGATCTGGGGAGGGGGGGGGGGCAAATTTCTCGACCTCCGCTATCAGGTGGAGAAATGTAGGGTCCCCCGAATAGGTCAGGCGTGCACTACACGCAGGAAGCAGCTACAAGGGTAGCGGAGTACGTGTGGAGTGCACGTGTGGGTTTTTTAGGTTAGGGAATTCCCTTCTTAGGCCCGACAAGACACCTCCTGAGACTCGACAAGGTAGTAGCAGGCAAAACGCAACAGGGAATAACAATATTAATATGGTAATAGTAAACTGCAGGAGCGTCTATAGAAAGGCCCGAGAACTGCTCTCATTAATAAACGGTCACAATGCGCACATAGTACTAGGGACAGAAAGTTGGCTGAAACCAGTTGTAAACAGTAATGAAATTCTAAACTTAAATTGGAATGTATACCGCAGAGACAGTGAAGGGGGAGGCGTGTTTATAGCGATAAAAAGTGCGATAGTTTCAAAGGAAATTGACGGAGATCCAAAATGTGAAATAATTTGGGTGAAGGTCACGGTTAAAGCAGGCTCAAACATGGTAATTGGATGTCTCTATAGGCCCCCTGGCTCAGCAGCTTTTGTGGCAGAACACCTGAAGGAAAATTCGGAAAATATTTCGAGTAGATTTCCCGATCATGTTATAGTTCTGGGTGGAGATTTTAATTTGCCGGATATAGACTGGGAGACTCAAACGTTTATAACGGGTGACAGGGACTAAGAATCCAGTGAATTTTTTTTAAGTGCATTATCTGAAAACTACCTCGAGCAGTTAAACAGAGAACCGACTCGTGGCGATAACATATTAGACCTTCTGGTGACAAACAGACCCGAACTACTTGAAACAGTTAACGCAGAACAGGGAATCAGCGACCATAAAGCTGTTACTGCATCGATGATTTCAGCCATAAACAGAAATATTAAAAAAGGTAGGAAGATTTTTCTGCTTAGCAAAAGTGACAAAAAGCAGATTTCAGAATACTTGACGGCTCAACACAAAAGTTTTGTCTCAAGTACAGATAGTGTTGAGGATCAGTGGACAAAGTTAAAAAAAAATGGTTCAAATGGTTCTGAGCACTATGGGACTCAACTGCTGAGGTCATTAGTCCCCTAGAACTTAGAACTAGTTAAACCTAACTAACCTAAGGACATCACAAACAGCCATGCCCGAGGCAGGATTCGAACCTGCGACCGTAGCGGTCTTGCGGTTCCAGACTGCAGCGCCTTTAACCGCACGGCCACTTCGGCCGGCCAAAGTTCAGAACCATCGTACAATATGCATTAGATGAGTGTGTGCCAAGCAAGATCGTAAGAGATGGAAAAGAGCCACCGTAGTACAACAACTGAGTTAGAAAACTGCTGCGGAAGCAAAGGGAACTTCACAGCAAACATGAACATAGCCAAAGCCTTGCAGACAAACAAAAATTACGCAAAGCGAAATGTAGTGTGAGGAGGGCTATGAGAGAGGCGTTCAATGAATTCGAAAGTAAAGTACTATGTACTGACTTGGCAGAAAATCCTAAGAAATTTTGGTCTCATGTAAAAGGGTAGGTGGATCAAAACAAAATGTCCATACACTCAGTGACCAAAATGGTACTGGAACAGAGGATGACAGACTAAAGGCCGACATACTGAATGTCTTTTTCCAAAGCTGTTTCACAGAGGAAGACTGCACCGTAGTTCCTTCTCTAGATTGTCGCACAGTTGACAAAATGGTAGATATATAAATAGATGATAGAGGGACAGAAAAACAATTAAAACCGCTCAAAAGAGGAAAGGCCCCTGCACCTGATGGGATACCAGTTCGGGTTGATAGGAGAGATAGAGAAGATCCAACAGAGAGCAGCGCGCTTCGTTACAGGATCATTTAGTAATCGCGAAAACGTGACGGAGATGATAGATAAACTCCAGTGGAAGACTGCAGGAGAGACGCTCAGTAGCTCGGTACGGGCTTTTGTTGAAGTTCCGAGAACATACCTTCACCGAGGAGTCAAGTAGTATATTGCTCCCTCCTACGTATATCTCGCGAAGAGACCACGAGGATAAATTCAGAGAGATTAGAGGCCACACAGAGGCATACCGACAATCTTTCTTTCCACGAACAATACGAGACTGGAATAGAAGGGAGAACCGATAGAGGTACTCAAAGTACCCTCCACCACACACCGTCAGGTCAAAAGCAGAACACACAGATCCTCGCTGCCCTTCAGGCAACAGTCCAGCAGTCGCTCCCCTCTGCGACTTCCTCAGTAGTATCAAAACCCCATCATGGATAGACGACCAAACATCCAAGGCCTGACAATGTGCGTCTTTAACGCAGACGGCATTGTTAATCAAGAGGTCGAGTTCAGAGAACTCATGAAGGAGTTCTCCATCGACATATGCATGATGGGGGAAACCCACCTAAAACCGGGAATAAAAGCGACAGTCCCCAACTATGTTAGCTATCGCAAAGACAGGCCAACCCAGGGCGGAGGGGTGGCCATATACATAAAAAGAGGGATCCCCCACCACCAGGTATTCTTACCAGCTACCAACAAAATTGAAGCAGTGGCGGTGGAAGTAACCACTGCCACTGGACCCCTAACAATTGTTGCAGTCTACCGACCCCCACATGACCAGATAGATGAGGGAGACATAGCTGCTCTAGGGCAAATTGAAGGCAAACTCGTAATAGGGGGAGACTTCAATGCCAAACACCCTGACTGGAATTCTAGAGTAACATCCAGAGCAGGCGCCAAACTGCAACAACTAGCGCGCACCCACCACTTCGAAACATGGGGTCCAGTCGAGCCCACACATTTTCCGAAAAACGGAAGCAGGCCCGATGTGTCAGACATAGCTCTCACTAGGAGGATCGCAGGGTTTGTGACCGCAAGGACAATCAACAGAATGTCCTCCGACCACAACCCAGTGATTCTGGAGGTCGATGTGGGAGAATGGGTAGCACTCCCACGGTACCAGACGTCGTACAAACGTACAGACTGGGAGCGATACCAAGAAACTGTCGCCTCTGATATCGCTCGCGCTCCGCCACCTACTGCCGAAACAGTAGAACAAGCGCTACAAGACCTAACAGGCAGCATCTTACAGGCAGCGGAAGAAGCCACCCCTCCACAAAGGGATGGCCCACCACCGCAAATACAGCTCCCGGAACACTTGCTAGCTCAAATTCGACATAAGAACAGAGTAGCAAAAGAGTGGAAGATCACCAGAAATCAGGCCACCAGGAGGCTGCTCTATCGTCTACAGAGAGAACTGAAGGTAGCGCTCAATGAGCACAGAAACCAGCAATGGCAAAACCGCCTCACAGCTCTCAAAGACGACCACACACTATGGCAAGCGACAAAACAGTTTACAAAACGACGCGCTAGGATGCCGCCACTGCATGGCGAGCGGGGACTGGTCTACAGCCATGCTGGAAAGGCCAACGCCCTCGCCGACTCCTTCGAGAAGCAGTTCCAAGCGGCAGAACCCCAGGACGACGAGCATGAAAGAGTGGTCCGTCGTCAACTGGCTGTCTTCCTCAATGCCGAGGAGGACCCAGAGGACGAACCCATACTTTTTGCCCCCGAGGACGTGGCAAGAGTAATCAGGTCTCTCCCTACAAAAAAGGCGCCAGGGCACGACAGTGTCACAAATCAGTTAGTCAAAAAACTCCCACCCACAGCGATCACACACCTCGCGAACGTCCTCAACGAGATTACTCGATCCCGTGTTTTCCCAGCTTGCTGGAAACATGCGGAGGTGGTCGCGATACACAAACCAGGGAAAGACCCTCTATTCCCGCAGCACTACAGGCCGATTAGCCTCTTGCCAACTCTCAGCAAGATCTATGAGCGCCTCCTGCTAAGACCCATACAAGAACATATTACCAGAGAGCAAATTCTGCCGGATTTCCAATTTGGCTTCCGACAGAACCACTCTGCCCCACAACAGGTCATGAGAATGGTTGAAGCAGCAACAGAGGGCTTCAACCACAGAGGCTACTGCGGGATAGTGCTACTGGACGTAGCCAAAGCCTTTGATTCAGTATGGCATAGAGGGCTACTCTACAAGTTGTACACACAAGGGTTTCCCGGGAGCATAGTTCAGCTGATCAAGAGCTACCTCACGAATAGGACTTTCTCCGTCAAGGTGGAAACTGCCACCTCCACCAGAAGGCGTATTCGTGCTGGGGTGCCACAGGGATCGGTCCTGGGGCCCGTATTGTACAGTTTGTACACTGCGGACACACCAACAGCCCCCCTGGTGCACACCGCACAGTACGCTGACGATACAGCCTTCTACACGAGAAACGCGAACAAGGACCTGGTCATCCGTAGGTTACAAAGGGTTTTAGATAACACAGAAACTTGGGCCCGTCGCTGGCGCATCACCATTAACTCTGAGAAGACGCAGGCAATGCTGATTACCCGCAGGCTCGGAAGGCGCAATCCTCCTCAACGTCCCCCCCTACACCTTCACCTAAATGGAACCCAACTCCCCTAGCGCAGAACCGCCAAGTACCTTGGCGTAACCTTGGACTCTCGTCTTACGTGGAAACCCCACATAGACGAAGTCCATAGGAAGGTCTGCGCCAGAATGTCCATCCTATATCCTATCCTGAACTCAACAAGCTCCCTTCCCTGCCCACTAGCATTAAACGTGTATCAGGCCCTGATCCGGCCAGTAATGGAGTATGCGTGCCCTGTCTGGGGATACGCGGCGAAGCAGCACCTGGACAAACTCCAGAGGCTGCAGAACCGCGCCCTCAGAAGGGCACTGCGCTTACCTCTTGGATTCCCTACAGACGACTTGCACGCCGCAGCCGAAATCCCACTCCTGAGAGAGCGTTTCCAGGATCTGGCAGGGGCCTTCTATGAGGGTTCTTCCAGATCCAGAAACGCACTCATCCACTCCCTAGGTCGGTATGACATGTCCCGCGATAAGCACAAGCGCCCTATGACGATCTTCGACGACTAAGTCGAAGAGAAAATCCCTACACCAAATCCATCATCCTGTTCCTCCCCATATAACAACAAACTTCTCGCCCACCTCAGGCAAGTACCAGACACACTCACAACAATCATCACAAATCACAGACACCAAAAACTACAGAAAAATCACACACACACTTTCACAGGGGAGTAAAAGCCTAAAGGCTACAGACTCCCCCTCACACTTCCCCAAAGAGGGGAAAGCAAAAGATGAGAGAGAGAGAGAGAGACACCGTCAGGTGGCTTGTTGAGTATGGATGTAGATGTAGATTTGGAAATGAGACACAGAAAGCAGTAGACGAATCTTGCTATGTAGACAATAGAATCTGACTGTGGCCGAAGCAGAGGGTTAGAAAACAGGTTTTCTGAAAAAGATAAATTCAGTAACATCGAATTTAGATTGAAGTGTTAGTAAGTCTTTTCTGAGGGTTTTGACTGGAGAGTAGCCTTATATGAAAGTGAAATGTGGACGCTAAACTGACAAGAAAGGAATAAAAGGTTTAAAAACATGGCGCTGCAGAAGAATGCGGAAGATTAGAAAATAATTTTCGCATAATAGGTCACTGCCGAGTAATACGACTGGATGGATCTTGAACCACATACATGGACAGAACTGCTACAGCATAGAACAGAAGGTAACTAAAACAAATACGCAGTGAGGCGAACAGGAATGAGGCCTTTATCCAAATACTGTAATTACAATGAATCCAGGTTGGTGAGGAGTTCTTGCGGTTAGGGGTTCCAGTCCTCCTCCAGCGCAATTGCCAACTGCTGGATGGTCGCTGGTGCAGTACGTCTCCCCAACGCATCCCAGACGTGCTCGATGAGATTAAAGGCGGGGAAATGGGCAGGCCAGTCCATTCGCCGAATATCCTCTCGTTCCAAGAGCTCCTCAGAGTGCGCTGTTCGATGCAGTCGCACGCTATCGTCCACAAAAATGAAGTCATGACCGAATGCACCCTTGAAAAGACGCACATGAGGCAGGAGAACACTGCCACAATAACTTCCAATGGTGAGTGTACCGTATTCAAAGATTTCGAGGCCAGTACGCCAATGAAACACTATTCCTCTATACACCTCTCCATGCACCTAACACGTGGACCACCAAAACAATCACGTCCATCAATGTTCCTGAATGCATTACGTATTCCTACCTCACGCCGTATGAGGGCACGTCCAGAATCACTACTCAGACTGAATTTGCTCTCATCCCGGAAGGGCACGCGATTCCACGCCTCGTCGGACCTGTCCCCTTGCTATGGGTACTGTCGCAAACGGTGCCGTCGATGTGCGGGTGTCGACGGAACACAATGTACTGGTCGTCAGGCTCAGACGCCACTCCTATGCTGTCGCCGAGCCATTGGGAACAGTGAGATTGCGATTGCCTTGCAGTCCTGTTAAATGTACACTACTGGCCATTAAAATTGCTACACCAAGAAGAAATGCAGATGATAAACGGGTATTCATTGGCCAAATATATTATACTAGAACTGACATGTGATCACATTTTCACGCAATTTGGGTGCGTAGATCCTGAGAAATCAGTACCCAGAACAACCAGCTCTGGCCGTGATAACGGCCTTCATACGCCTGGGCATTGAGTCAGACAGAGCTTGGATCGAGTGCCCATGTAGCTTCAACACGATACCACAGTTCATCAAGAGTAGTGACTGGCGTATTGTGACGAGCCAGTTGCGCGGCCACCATTGATCAGACGTTTTCAGTTGGTGAGAGATCTGGAGAACGTGCTGGCCAGGCTAGCAGTCGAACATTTTCTGTATCCAGAAAGGCCTGTACAGGACCTGCAACATGCGGTCGTGCATTATCTTGCTGAAATGTAGGGTTTCGCAGGGATCGAATGAAGCGTAGCGCCACGGGTTGTAACACATCTGAAATGTAACGTCCACTGTTCAAAGTGTCGTCAATGCGAACAAGAGGTGACCGAGACGTGTAACCAATGGCACCCCATACCATCACGCCTGTTGATACGCCAGTATGACGATGGCGAATACACGCTTCCAATGTGCGTTCACCGCAATGTCGCCGAACACGGATGCGACCATCATGATGCTGTAAATAGAACCTGGATTGATCCGAAAAAATGACGTTTTGCCATTCGTGCACCCAGGTTCGTCGTTGAGTACACCATCGCAGGCGCTCCTGTCTGTGATGCAGTGTCAAGGGTAACCGCAGCCATGGTCTCCGAGCTGATAGTCCATGCTGCTGCAAACGTCGTCGAACTGTTCGTGCAGATGGTTGTTGTCTTCCAAACGTCCCCTTCTGTTGACTCAGGGATCGAGACGTGGCTGCACGATCCGTTACAGCCATGCGGATAAGATGCCTGTCATCTCGACTGTTAGTGATGCGAGGCCGTTGGGATCCAGCACGGCGTTCAGTATTACCCTCCTGAACCCACCAATTCTATATTGAGCTAACAGTCATTGGATCTCGACCAACGCGAGCAGCAATGTCGCTATACGATAAACCGCAATCGCAATAGGCTACAATCCGACCTTTATCAAAGTGGGTAACGTGATGGTACGCATTTCTCCTCCTTACACGAGGCATCACAACAACGTTTCACCAGGCAACGTCGGTCAACTGCTGTTTGTGTATGAGAAATCGGTTGGAAACTTTCCTCATGTCAGCACGCTGTAGGTGTCGCCACCGGCGCTAACCTTGTGGGAATGCTCTGAAAAGCTAATCATTTGCATATCACAGCATCTTCCTCCTGTCGGTTAAATTTCGCGTCTGTAGCACGTCTTCTTCGTGGTGTAGCAATTTTAATGGCCAGTAGTGTAGTTGTAACTGCACCCGATATTTTTCGTGGATCCTCTCTTGCAGCACGCAAAAGAAATACGCAGTGAGACGAACAGAAATGACACCTTTATTCAATGAAACCAAGTTGGTGATGAGTTCTTATGGTTAGACATTCCATTCGTCCTTCAGCGCGGTTCATCTGCTGCAGTAAGTGACTCTGACCGACCACCTTCTGTCCTTCAGGCAGCAGAGCCACTGGTTCTAAACGCTCCCCAACCACGTGAAACCAAACTCCTGGGCTACACTCGTCACACTTCGTTCTTCTTGCAATTTCCCGATTAAAAAAAAAAAAAAATGTCGTGTGACGACGGCCTCCCGTCGGGTAGACCGCTCGCCTGGTGCAAGTCTTTCGATTTGACGCCACTTTGGCGACTAGCGCGTCGATGGGGATGAAATGGCGATGATTAGGACAACACAACGCCCAGTCCCTGAGCGGAGAAAATCTCCGACCCAACCGGGAATCGAACCCGGGCCCTTAGGATTGACAGTCCGTCGCGCTGATCACTTTTTTTTTTTGTTGATCTCATTTTTGTTCTATTTTGTTCGTTGTATATATTCGGGGCGGACGTTTCATGTCACCCGTTCAGGTTGTTCGTTAATCCGTTCACTCAGTTTTTTTATTACAGAGGGTAGCTAACCCGCTGACAGAACACGCTGAGCTACCGTGTCGGCACCACTCAGCTACCGGGGGCGGACAATGTCCCGATGATTCCTCTCTATGTGAATTCATACAAAAGTTGTCTCTGCGTCATAACATAATGAAGAACACCACCATAGTGCACCGTAACTGCTTGCTGATTGACTGTATTTTCCCCTCCTTCAACTGCCTCGTGTTGTGGAGCCTGCCTCATTTGGCGCTTTAGTCACGCTTAGCACAAGCCACGTGACATCAATGCTTTGTGTGCACGACTGGGAGGCCTCCAGCAACAGAGCAACATGCTTCCGCACTTTATTCATTTCTGCCAAGTAATTCATATGTTATGGATTGTTATCTATCTCGTCTTTACGTTTTGCTGAAAAATATACAGGTATCTAAACCACTGGATCGATTTCAACGAAACTTTGTGTGGTAAGAAGTACTGTGGAGGCGAAAAGATCCTCCTATTGGTGGGGGGGGGGGGGGTTATTACCACATTACTAACAGCAAACTCGCCTTATTTACTTTTGGACACAGATTTTCGGCTCGGTACACTGGCGACCGACTTTTCAAATACCAGGATTGGAACTTTAATAGTGGCAACTATTTATTTACAGCTCGTACAAAATAGATACGTGTTTCAAAGTTTTACTGACCTTCAAAGTAGTCACCATCATTATGTACAACCCGTTGCCAGCGATGTGGAAGTCGTAGGATACTCTTAGCAGTGCCAGTTGTGTTGACAGTTCGAGCGGCGCGGTCTGTTGCCCGTCGAATTTGTAGCAGTTCTGAAGCGAATGCCGTGAAGTGTTTCCCTCAGTTTAGAAATCGAGTTGAACTCACGACGGCTTAAGTCAGGGGAGTGCAGTAGGTGGTATAGCACTTAGCAACCCCATCAGTCAAACAAAGCAGTAACAGCTTGCACTGTACGTGCTTGAGCATTGCCCTCCAAAATGATGGTCAGGTCCTGCAGAAAGTGTCATCAACTTCTGTCTCTAAGCTGGTCGTAGGTTGTGTTCCAAAAATAAACAACATAGAGAAAGACGTAATGGCACTTTCTACGGGACCTGACCATCAGTTTGCAGGACAATGCTCAAGCACGTACAGTGCGCGCTGTTACTGATTTGTTTGAGTGATGGGGCTGCTAAGTGCTACACCACCTACTGAACTCCCCTGACTTAAGCCCTCGTCAGTTCAGCTCGATTTCTAAACTGAAGCCGGCCGCGGTGGCCGAGCGGTTCCAGGCGCTTCAGTCCGGAACCGCGTGACTGCTACAGTCGCAGGTTCGAATCCTGCCTCAGGCATGGGTGTGTGTGATGTCCTTAGGTTAGTTAGGTTTAAGTAGTTCTAAGTTCTAAGGGGACTGATGACCTCAGATGTTAAGTCCCATAGTGCTCAGAGCCATTTGAACCATCTACACTGAAGGAAACACTACACGGCATTCGCTTCAGAGCTGCTACAAATTCGTCGGGCAATAGACCGCGCCGCTCGAACTGTCAACACAACTGACGCTGCCAAGAGTATCCTTCGACTTCCACATCGCTGGCAACGGGTTATACATAATGCTGGTGACTTCTTTGAAGGTCAGTAAAACTTTGAAACACGCATCTATTTTGTACGAGCTGTAAATAAATAGTTGCCACTATTAAAGTTCTCAACCCTCGTATTTACTGTACACAGGAACGGAGACTGGGGCTCGTTCGTGCACGGGGCTTCGTTTACAGACAATCAGGGTAACTTGTTACCAGTCAGGATATCTTTGTACCACTTATTACTTTTGTCTCAAATCATTGCTGCTTCACCTACTTGTACTATTTATTACTAAAAGTTTCAGTTTTATTACCTCTGTGGTTTGTAATTCGTATTTCAGTTGTCCTTCCATCTTCTTACAAGCTCTCAGGCTTGTGATTATGCTTTAATTGCAATGGCTGTGAAGAGAGTTTCTGGCGACAGTGATTTAACTTGAACAGAGCCAGGTCTATACAAATATCTTGATATTTCAAAGTAAACCTCCAATACTGAATCAACACTATTTTGTTTTTGGTTCCTGTCTTCTCCTTGGATGATCTAAATTTACCCAGAGTATTACATATACTACGTTTTTTAATACTGGTCTAGAGTTACCCTAGATGACAGTATAACTTTGTAACAATATTAAAATAGAAATTTTACTCTAATAGAGCATACTTAGCGTACATTTTCACTTTGCCAAGCATTAACTAACTATAGATGCAAATTGTTACAATATCTGATGTGATATGTAACTTAATTTTTATCCAGTATTTTCAAAAAATGGAAAAAAAGCTGTACAAAGCTACCTCAATTGACTGTGCGCAGAGTACTTTTGTTTAGAATCATTCTTGCTATCTGACAACGGAAGGTTAGTAATTCCCTGAGGGCTCTCACCATGAAGGCATAATTAAGGGAAGATGTCGCTACAGACTTATCCTGTCCGTTGCTTTGAAGCCGACGCTGCCATATTGGATGCCCCAAAGCATTCGATGACTGCTGTTTTAAAATTGTTTCTTGTTCTTAATTTCTGTCGTGTGCACGCAACAGCTGTTTTAAACAGCAAATGTTACAGTGCTTTCATTAATAACAAAGTGTCTGTAAAATATTTTTAGACGTTTTTTTGGCCTTAAGTGCATGTTTCACCTCCTACTACGACGCATTTAGCCTCGTTAATGTAACTTTGTTTCTGTTATGCGTTTCGACACACAAGAAAAAACTAAAGTGTGTTTCAAAAAGAGCGCCTGTCTTGAAACGGCTGGTAAATTTTTGATTGTCTGTTGGTGACATTATTTTGATTCGTTTCTATTTTCAGGAACATTTCTCGCATTCTGAGTCTAACCATGGAACAGTTCACTTGTGCGCAATGTATGCTAATCGTGAGAACGTTTTATCAGAATGGAGAAATTTAACGCAGCAACTGTCAGGCGACTTCCCGCGGATCTAGGGCGTAATGAGGCACCGAATGAATCAACAGTTCGAAGACTTGTGAAAAGGTTCTTTGAGGCAGATTCAACAGTAAACCTTCAAAGTCGTTGGCGTCGTCGTTCTGGCCGAAGTGAGCAGAGTATTGCGGTGGTTCGTGACTGTGTGGCTATTAGCCCAATGAAATCAATTCGTCACTGTTCCCAACAATTGGGTTTAAGCTGTTCTTCAGTACGGAGAATCCTCCGGTATGGTTTCCATTACCACTCCCATAAAATTCAGTTGACGCAGCAGCTTAAAATGATGAATCATCAGAAGAGGCTGCAGTTTGTTGACTGGGTTCTGAGAGGACGACAGCTTCGCAAAAAATTATCTTCAGTGATGAAGCACACTTCCACTTACATGGTTTTGTGAATAGCAGAACTGCCGTATCTGGGGGCTAGAAAACCCTTGCATGATTCTAGGCAGGGACACTCACCCACAACGAGTGACAATTTGGTGCCGCTTTTGCTCGGGCAGCGTCATCAGCCCCTATTTTTTGAAGATTAGGCAGGACAAGCTGTGACAGTCAATGGACACCGATACTGTACGATGATAAGGGAGTTCTGTGGATTCATTTGGATGGGATGGGCATTGAAGATTTCTGGTTTCAGCACGATATTGCTACCTGCCTTACTTCCCGCGAGACAATTCAGTTGCTCCATGAACGGTTCCTAGACCGCCTCATTTCGCGCACTGCTGATAATCAATGGCCACCAAGGTCATGTGACTTATTTCAGTTTGAGTTTTTGTCTGGGGTCATCTTAAGTTGATGGTATGTGCCAATAAATCTCGAAACATCCATGAATTGAAAGAGAACATTCGACGAGTTGTCAACGAAATGGATGTGGGAACTTGTCGTGCAGTCATACTGAATTTCTTGGGCAGAGTTCTTGCTTGCCAGGCATATGCCTCATATTTTTCATACATAAAACGTTAAGGTGGATGAACATGTTTACGTATCTTGTTTGTATTTTTTGCGAAAATAAACTTCTTGTTTTGATATATCAAAACCCGTGCTCTTTTTGAACCACCCTGTATGTAATGTGGCGAGGAAACTGATGTTCAGTATATGACCTCTTCCCGAAGATGTAGGAAACATATACGGACGGAAAAAAATCGCAACACAAAAAAAAAAAATAATATAGAGTAATGAAATTTCGTAAATACATACACTACTGGCCATTAAAATTGCTACAACAAGAAGAAATGCAGATGATAAAAGGGTATTCATTGGACAAATATATTATACTAGAACTGACAAGTGATTACATTTTCACGCAATTTGGGTGCATAGATCCTGAGAAATCAGTACCCAGAACAACCAGCTCTGCCGGCCGCGGTGGTCTAGCGGTTCTGGCGCTGCAGTCCGGAACCGCGGGACTGCTACGGTCGCAGGTTCGAATCCTACCTCGGGCATGGGTGTGTGTGATGTCCTTAGGTTAGTTATGTTTAAGTAGTTCTAAGTTCTAGGGGACTTATGACCTAAGATGTTGAGTCCCATAGTGCTCAGAGCCATTTGAACCAACCAGCTCTGGCCGTAATAACGGCCTTGATACGCCTGGGCATTGAGTCAGACAGAGCTTGGAGGACGTGCACAGGTACGGCTGCCCATGTACCTTCAACACGATACCACAGTTCATCAAGAGTAGTGACTGGCGTATTGTGACGAGCCAGTTGCTCGGCCACCATTGATCAGACGTTTTCAGTTGGTGAGAGATCTGGAGAATGTGCTGGCCAGGCTAGCAGTCGAACATTTTCTGTATCCAGAAAGGCCCGTACAGGACCTGCAACATGCGGTCGTGCATTATCTTGCTGAAATGTAGGGTTTCGCAGGGACAGAATGAAGGGTAGAGCCACGGGTCGTAACACATCTGAAATGTAACGTCCACTGTTCAAAGTGCCGTCAATTCGAACAAGAGGTGATACGCCAGTATGGCGATGATGAATATACATTTCCAATGTACGTTCACCGCAATGTCGCCGAACACGGATGCGACCATCATGATGCTGTAAACAGAACCTGGATTCATCCGAAAATAAGACGTTTTGCCATTCGTGCACCCAGGTTCGTCGTTGAGTACACCATCACAGGCGCTCTTGTCTGTGATGCAGCGTCAAGGGTAGCCTCAGCCATGGTCTCCGAGCTGATAGTCCATGCTGCTGCAAACGTCGTCGAACTGTTCGTGCAGATGGTTGTTGTCTTGCAAACGTCCCCATCTGTTGACTCAGGGATCGAGACGTGGCTGCACGATCCGTTACAGCCATGCGGATAAGATGCCTGTCATCTCGACTGCTAGTGATACGAAGCCGTTGGGATCCAGCACGGCGTTCCGTACTACCCTCCTGAACCCACCAATTCCAGTTTCTGCTAACAGTCATTGGATCTCGACTAACGCGAGCAGCAATGTCGCTATACGATAAACCGCAATCGCGATAGGCTACAATCCGACCTTTATCAAAGTCGGAAACGTGATGGTACACATTTCTCCTCCTTACACGAGGCATCACAACAACGTTTCACCAGGCAACGCCGGTAAACTGCTGTTTGTGTACGAGTAGTCGGTTGGAAACTTTCCTCATGTCAGGACGTTGTAGGTGTCGCCACCAGCGCCAACCTTGTGTGAATGCTCTGAAAAGCTAATCATTTGCATATCACAGCATCTTCTTCCTGTCGGTTAAATTTCGCGTCTGTAGCACGTCATCTTTGTGGTGTAGCAATTTTAATGGCCAGTAGTGTATGTCTGGGTAACATATTTAAGTGATTAACGTAGTAAAATCGCAGGTTAATGTAAACACGAGGTAAGGCATTGCGAATGTGAAATGCTGATACATTAATAACCGGTTTAATCGCCAGAATGTTGAATGCAAACGTGCGTGCATTGTGTCGTACAGATGTCAGTTTGTGAAATGGAGTTCCATGCTTGTTGCACTTGGTCGGTCAACAAAGAAAAGATTAATGCTATTTGTGGATGATGGATCAATGCTGTTTGTTGGCGATGCTGGAGTTGTCCGACGACGCTCGAGTGGAGACAGATCTGGTGATCGAGCAGGCCAAGGCACCATGTCGGCACTCTTTAGAGCGTACTGGTTTACAACAGCGGCATGTGAGCGAACGTTATCCTTTTGGAACACTCCCTGGAATGCTGTTCATTAATGGCAGCACAACAGGTCAAATCGCCCGACTGACATACAAATTTGCGGCCAGATTACTTGGGATAACCACGAGAATGCTCCTGTTGCCATAGGAAATCGCGCCCCAGACCAAATCTCTTGATGTAGATCCAGTGTGTCTAGCATTCAGTCAGGTTGGTTGCAGACCCTTCTAACCAGTACACGACCATCACTGACACCGAGGCAGAACCAGTTTTCATCAGAAAACACAAAAGACCCCCATCCTGGCTTTCACAAACTTCACGGTAAGGTTGCTAGCTGAGTGCATGTCTTAGAGCAAAAAACATATTCACATTTTTGGTCAAGATCAGTAAATGTCGGCACTCAAATATCGAAGATTACTAGGGTCGTTCAATAAGCAATGCAACACTTTTTTTCTCGGCCACTGTCGGCTGAAAAAAACGATTTGTAGTAGGACGTCGTGGAATATTACTGCATCAGCACCAGGAAGTTCCGGTACGTGACAGCGCTATACGTAGCCTTCAAAATGGCGTCTGTAACGAAGGTGCGTTCCAAGCAGAGAGTTACTTTCGGTGGAAAACCGGAGCAGCGCAAATATTTATAGGCGCTTGCAGAATGTCTACGGAGACCTGGCAGTGAACAAAACCACGGTGAGTCGCTGGGCGAGGCGCCCGTCATCATCGCAACAACAGTTGTTGTCCCTAATCCACCATACAGCCCGCATCTCGCACCTCCCGGCTTCCATCTGTTTGGCCCAATTAAGAATGCACTGTGAGGGAAGCGGCACTTGAATGATGGGGAGGTTATGATCCAGCAGGACGTTGGCTCCAACGTCCACCAGTAGAGTGGTACCATGCTGACATCTAGGCGTTATCAGTAAGGCGGCGTAAGGCCGTCACATTGAACGAAGATTATGCTGAAAAATAGGATCTTGTAGCCAAAAGAATGAGGAATAATACTGGGTACTAGAATCCTCAACAAAACCAACCTGCTTCCAGAAAAAAAAGTGTTGCATTACTTATTGAACGCCCCTCTCAGAACTGAAAATGGATGAATATATGTTCGTTTACAATGGATTATTCGACCTTACAAGGTGCATTTGTATTATTTGAAAGCCTGAAAGTTACTACTGTAGTTTCGAAACTAATTCTAACATGGCAATGGGGCACATTTACGCACTATTTTGCATGGCCATCCTAACTCATACTCCAGTCAAGGAAACTTTCAGACAACAGCATTTGGAAACGCAATATAAAGAACGAAGTCCCCGGAAAATAGAACTTAGACATTGCTAAAAAGAGCTATTTGAACCTAATGAAACTCGAACAGAAATAATTAATTATATGAGAGCAAGGACTGATAGGGGCAAGAAATTGGTAAAAACACGAACAAGGAAAAATGGAGATAGGCCTACTTCTGATCTCACAATTAGTTGTCTGCCCAAAGGCAGGTTTTCACGTCGTAACTCTGCATGCTCTCCTGTCTTCTGCCATCCTCTTCAGGTCCGCGTGATTTCCGCTGCCCTTTACATCTACATCTACATTATTACTCTGCAGTTCACAATTAAGTGCCTGGTAGAAGGTTCAACGAACCAAGCTATTTCTCTACCATTTCATTCTCTACCGGCGCGCGGAAAAAACGAGCACTTAAATCTTTCTGTGCGAGCTCTGATTGCTCTTATTTAACCCTGATGATGATTTCATCCTATGTAGGTGGACGCCAACAGAATATTTTCGCAATCGAATGAGAAAATTGGTAACTGAAATTTCACGAGAAGATCTTTCCGCAACGAAAAACGCCCTTGTTTTAATGACTGCCATTTCAATTTACATATCATATCCGTGACACTCTCTTCCCTATTTCGCGATAATACAAAACAAGCTGCCCTTCTTTGAACTTTTCCGTTGTCATCTATCTTTTTGCATCTCCACCTTCCTCTCAATATTCTCCGACAAACTAAATATTCCAAAGCGTCTGTTAGCAAGCACTCCCGTCTCGACAAATGTCCCATCCTGTTATTCTACCTTTCTCTTACAACCTGCAGCACCCTGATAAAGAGGCTGAAAATTTCCATTGTATTTACTGCTAGAAACGATACAACCTTTCAAAAAGAAATCAAGAATGGGTCCAGTATCTTCTACGTAAAAGGTGGGGTCACGGCGACTGCGCCACAGGAACCACATTTTGTGTGTGTGTGTGTGTGTGTGTGTGTGTGTGTGTGTGTGTGTGTCTGTGCGTAAACTGCAACTCGGACAATATCGAATAGGCCTTTAATTAACATCCAGACCTCTATGTAGATCACATTATGCTAACAGGTGGAAGCTCACCAAAAAATTTGTTTATTACCAGTAAAATTATTGTGTTTTACCGTGTTAATTGGGGACACAAATGGAGCCCCCTAGAAGATCGAATAAAAATCGGGCATCCCGGGAACGCCATGCAGCCGGCTAATCTTTCTAAATCCAATATACCAAGGAGGGACGTCTATGTGAACAAAAGATTCTTTTCAGAACCAATCTTAAAAATGACTTCAGTTAACATTGAAGGTTTGTCTGCAAATGAAGAACTTTTACTCTCTGACATGTGCAGCAAATGTAAATGCGATATTTTAATCTTGCAGGAAACCCAAGCGGACCCTCCGGCCACAAACCGAAAATCAAATGCATGATATTAGCTTCAGAAAGACCCCATGAACAGTACAGCAATGCAATATTCATAAAGCCCAGCCTTAGGTTCCATCAGCGGCGATGACTCATATATACAATACAGATAGTTTAACAATGGAACTGAATATATGCATAGTGACCTCCATCTACAAGCCACCTGGGGAAGATTTCACGTTCAGAGAAACATGTAACTTTGAAAGTCAGTCAGTGAAGTTCATAATTGGAGATCTCAATAGTCACAGCACAACATGGGAAAGAAGTCGAAAGATGGGCAGAGAGATCTGGACTCAAGCTTATACACAATCCCAAATTACCAGGCTCTTTCAACAGTGGACGATGGTGGCGTGGGTACAACCCTGACAACATACCTGTCAACAGATCCGATAGCTCAGCACTCAATTAGGTCAGTAGAAGACGCGCTACCGAGAACTCAACATGGCCTATCACACCGTCTGTAAACGATGTAGTGTGTCCAGACTGTCCCATTTCAATTGTGGTTCAACTTCAAGAAGGCATGTTGGACATTTTTCACACAAGAACTGGATGCTGAGATTGGTGAGATACCTCCAGGCACTAGCTCCTATGACACATTTATTCAGCTTACGAGAGGAACGTCTCGAAAACACATCCCTTGAGACTTTAAGAAGGAATACCTAGCTGGATTTAATGACAACATACAAATAATCCTAGGAAAGTACAAGCAATACCGATCCTTTCTCTGAAGGCACCTTGGAGACTGGAGAGGAGCTGCTCCGAACCTTAACCGCTAACAGGGGGGAGAAGTGGTGTGACTTAATCACACCACTGGATATGAAACAGAACAGCAGACCAAATTCCAGTCTGCTCAGGAATCTCAGCAATGCCTCTACAAGCTCCAGGGCACTTCAGACTGGTGTTTCGTCAAACCAAAACGCCCATCAGCTTCTACTCAGTGAGAAAGTCACCCACAGATTGCCCCGTATTTCTATCATAAGAGACCTGGAAAATGAACACCATTGCCGACCGGTATGGCCCTGCGGTTCTAGGCGCTTCAGTCTGGAACCGCGTGACCGCTATGTCGCAGGTTCGAATCCTGCCTCGGGCATTGATGTGTGTGATGTCCTTAGGTTAGTTATGTTTAAGTAGTTCTAAGTTCTAGGGGACTAATGACCACAGATGTTAAGTCCCATAGTGCTCAGAGCCATTTGAACCATTTTTTGAACACCATTCACTTGAGCACATTTCACAGCTGAGGACCTGCAGACGGTAATCGATGAAATGGAAAATGATAAGGCAGCCGGCCAAGATGATTTAAGGATCGAACGAATTAAATGCTTTGGGCCAAAAACTTTTAGATGACTAACGGAACAACTGCATCAAAACGACGTGGATCCCCAGAATCTGCAGAAAACCAAGAGTGGAAGCCCTATCAAAACCAGGCAAGGATACAATAGATCTTAAGAACTTTCGTCCAGTATCTCTGCTGCGCCTCCTGTTCAAGCTCATCGAAAGAATGGTGCTGAATATAATATCCACATCTGTAGATGGGGTCCTAAGGCCTCAACAAGCCGACTTTAGACCAGGTCGCTCTTGCACTGTGCAAGTTCTGAATTTAACCCAGCACACTGAAGATGGGTATGAAAGAAAGCAGGTGACTGATGTGGCTTTCACTGATTGAGTGCAGCCTATGGTACTATTAACCACAGCATGCTGATATATAAGGTTTACCATGTGACTAAAGCTTTTGGATTTTCAAGAATTGTGTAGTGTGTACTACAGAATAGGCGCTTCGCTTCTATATTACCGTGCAAGGAAAAAATAGTAGGTGGAGAATATAGCCTCGCTCAGGACAGCACATTAGTTCCATAGCTGTTATATATTGAACAGCAATGGAGCTAATATGCTGCCCTGAGCGAGACTATATTTTTGGTTTCTCTGCCAACTATTTTTTTTTCCTTGCATGGTAATATAGAAGCATATACACCAACGACCAGCTAACGCATTCTGATGGTAGGCAGATTATAGATGCTCATGACATGGCCGTAAGTGCCCAAAGGAGCACCTTCGAGGAAGTGGAGGAGACATTAACTAGCAGCCTTGAAATGCTGGAGGATTACTATCACAAAACCACGTGAAACCAAACCCATCAAAGACGCAAGTTTGCAGTTTCCACGTGAGGAATAAGGAGCCTTAAAGAAAACTCCATGTGAGATGGAAAGAGCGAGAGCTGGAGCAACTCTCAAATACTTAGTCATGAAGTTGGACATACATCTGTCACTTAAACATCACTGTTTGGACTTTAAGTAAGAGCTCAGTGCTAGGAATAAATCATTTGTAAACTGACCAACACAAACTGTGGTGCTGACCCACAAGTGCTTTGAACAACAGCCACTGCATTCAGTTTGTTGGCAGCTGAATATGCCACATCTGTGCGGGAGAATTCAGCCCATGTGTAACACATTGATGTGGCTGTAAATGAGTCATCTTCCTTCATATCAGGATGTTTGAGGCCCATGCAGACAGATAAGATTTATCCTCTAATAGGAATAGCTCTCCCCATTGTACAGCTGAGATGGAGAGGAAGGAACAGATGACAGATAATCGTCACCCTCTGCACAGGCACCAACAACAGTCCAGTCAGCTTTGTTCAAGAAAAATTTTCCTTTAGACGTAAGAGCCAATCAAATTCACCATCGATTGATGATGATTGGTGTTTTAGGGCGCACAACAGCGAGGTTATCAGCGCCCGGAAATTCACCATCGAAGAGGAGAGACTCCAGCTATGGAAAGAGGTAATACCAAATCCTAGGCTGGAGCTGAAGGAAGAATTTGTGACTGGAGGTAACAAAACTTTCAAAACCTCTCAACAGGCTGAGACCTAGGATCTCCAGCTGAAAGTGTAACCTTGCCCAATGGGGCTGCTTTGATGGGGAACCACTACTTTACTATGGGAATGCCCAAAATGGATGGCCACCTAATGACATGCCCAAATCTCAGCACAAGCTGTACCCCACTACAGTTACAGCTAGCTAATGATACGCCATCTGGGTAGCTCATCATTGAGCATTGACTTACACTGGATTTTAATGTACAGTGTTCTACACACTGAAAATAAATAAATAAACCAGTACACGTGTCATATAGTTTACTGCCAACAAAACATACATGATCCAGACACATTAAAGTGACCACTGCCTATGTTCGACATTAACATACAATAACCATTCACAGATGCTAGGTGGCAGCACTAGCAATGGAGGGTATATAAATCATGTTGGGGGATATGAAAAACAATGCAGTCGTTGTTGTAAAGTGGAAATGGAGTGATTTATTTCATGTTCAAAAGGGCATGCATAATCACTGGCTTTCGGTCCAAGAGTGGAAGCATCTCCAAAATGCCTAAGTTTTTAAAATGTTTGCGTGTCACCGTGGTTAAAGTATACTGTACATGGAAAAATGGCACTATCCAAAGCCGGTGCCGAGGCAACTGTAGTGCACCAGGGGCCACAGGTGACAGGGGAGAACGACATCTACGAGGAGGTGTTCGGGCGAATAGACACGCAACAACTGTTGAGCAATTGGTGACCTACATGAACCAAGGGGCTACCAACAGAATCCTCTCAATGAGCAGTTGGTGAACATTGCTGCGTATGGGCCTCTGCAGCAGGTACCTGGTTTATGCACTCATGCTGACTGCTGTTCATCAGTGAGGACGACTGGAATTCTCATGGCAATACTGCAAGTAGATGTCCACTGAGTGGCGACAGATGGCCGTTGGCATATACAGCGCGAAATGTCCCAAAGCAAACACCCTGCAACTATCGTCAGAAAGATAGATGCCAGAGGAGGGAGTGTTACAGTCTTTGGAATGTTTTTGTGGCATTCCCTCGATGTTCTCGTCATTATGGAGGGCACAATGGATCATAACAACTATGCATCTGTCACTGGGGATCTTGTACATGTCTACATGTAGTTTGTTTTTCCTTGGCACAATGGCATCTACCAGCAGGTCAATATAACTTGTCAAACAGCTTGCCGTACATGGGCGTAGTTTGAAGAGCACCAGAATGAGTTTTCCATGCACCAATCGCTACCACACTCTCTGGATTTAAACTTAATTTTCGCCATGGACCCTCAGCCGAGAAACTTAGCACAACTGAGCGCAGCACTTGAGCTGGAATGGTTCCACATCCCTGTCTGTACATTCTAGAACTTCACTGCCTCTCTTCCTGCATGTCTCGCAGCAATCAGTGCTGTAAAAGGTTGTTATTCATGGTTTAGACGGGTGATCACGTTCATGTGACTGGACAATGTATTTTGAAAAGTTTAGAAGTGTGTTTTGTTTGCTCATTATTATGCTCTACGATATACTTAAACATAGGAGTGTAAACCTGCCCTACAGACTAGGCATATTCACGCACTCGACTTGATCCTACATAAAACTATTTTGCTTTCTTAAATGTAATGTTGAGTTGGAATTACAATGATCAGCCTGAACATTATGAGCACCAAGCTGTTATATAAATTCGTCCAGGCGATAGTAGCATCACCTGTCGAGGAATGACTGCTAGTCAGACATACACACGGTGCATCTAGTATCATTAAGCATGTTGTCTGTGTGTAGAATGGGGATGGCACGCAATCTATCTAAGTTTGACTGAGGGCAGATTGTAATGTTCAGGAGACTCGGCAAGAGCATTTCGGAAACTGCACGACTTGTCGGGCACTTGAGGAGTGCTGTGGTGAGTGTCTTCAACATGTGACGAAACCAGGGTGAAACCACATCCAGACGCTGTGGGGCTGGGCGGCCACTACTCATTACAGATGTTGGGCGTCGTGGGCTGAGCAGACTGGTAAAACAGGCCTGGTGGCGAACTATGGCGGAACTAACATCAGACTTTAATGCTGGGCAGAATACAAGTGTGTCTGAACAAATGGTGCTCCGAACACTCCTGACGATGGGCCTCCGCAGCTGACAACCTATGTGTATGTGCCAATGTTAACACCATGATACTGGTAACTACAACTGAAATAGTCACATGACCATTGGCACTGGACGCTGGCGCAGTGGCAGAGCATTGCACTGTATGGTGAATGCTGATACCTTTTTCATCACGCCGATGGGAGGTCGCAAAGCCATCTATTTGCAGGGGAACAGCTCAGTGGTACACGTACTGCGGAACGGAGACAAGCTGGTGACAGCTCCATTATGCTCTGAGGAACATTGCCGTGGCCATCCACGGGTCCAGTGAAGCTCGTGCAAGGCACCATCACGGCAAAGGGTTGAGTTGGGTTGTTTTTAGGGGAGGAGACCAGACAGCGATGTCGTCGGAAGGGGAAGGAAGTCGGCCGTGCCCTTCCAAAGGAACCATCCCGGCATTTGCCTGGAGCGATTTAGGGAAATCACGGAAAACCTAAATCAGGATGGCCTGACGCGGGATTGAACCTACGTCCTCCCGAATGCGAGTCCGTGGCAAAGGAGTATCGTACACTTGTTGCAGACCACATACACTCCTTCATGACGCTCGTGTTTCTGAGGGCAGCTGCATTTTTCAACAAAATAATGAGCCACGTGACGGGGCCAGGTGTGTGATGGAGTGGTTTGAGAAACACAGTGACGAGTTCCAGTTGATGTGCAGGCCCCCAAGTCGCCATATCTGAATCCGATCAAACACAACTGGGATGTGACTGAACGTGGCGTCAGAGCTCGTTGCCCCCCAGTGGAATTTACGAGTATTAGGTGACTTGTGTGTGCAGATGTGGTGCCAACTCCAGCAACCTACCGAGGCCTCTTTGCTTCCACGCCACGATGCGTCGCCGCTGTTACCCACGCTAGTTCCTTCTCTAAATCCTCGCACGAACGAAAAAATGGCTGACATCGAAATAAAAGGAATAGAAAAGCAACTGAAATCACTCAACAGAGGAGAGGGAAGTCCACTAGACCTGACGGGATACCAATTCGATTCTACACACAGTACACGAAAGAACTTGCCCCTTTCTAACAGCCGTGTACCGCAAGTATCTAGAGGAACGGAAGGCTCCCAATGATTGGAAAAGAGCACAGGTAGTCCCAGTCTTCAAGAAGGGTCGTCGAGCAGATGCTCAAAACTATAGGCCTATATCTGTGACATCGATCTGTTGTAGAATTTTAGAACATGTTTTTTGCTCGCGTATCATGTCATTTCTGGAAACCCAGAATCTAATCTATAGGAATCAACATGGATTCCGGAAACAGCGACCGTGTGAGACCCAGCTCGCTTTATTTGTTCATGAGACCCAGAAAATATTAGATACATGCTCCCAGGTAGATGCCATTTTCCTTTACTTCCGGAAGGCGTTCCATACAGTTCCGCACTGTCGCCTGACAAAGTAAGAGCCTGCGGAATATCAGACCAGCTGTGTGGCTGGATTGAAGAGTTTTTAGCAAACAGAACACAGCATGTTGTTCTCAGTGGAGAGACGTCTACAGACGTTAAAGTAACCTCTGGCGTGCCACAGGGTAGTGTTATGGGACCACTGCTTTTCACAATATATATAAATCACCTAGTAGATAGTGTCGGAAGTTCCATGCGGCTTTTCGCAGATGATGCTGTAGTATACAGAGAAGTTGCAGCATTAGAAAATTGCAGCGAAATGCAGGAAGATCTACAGCGGATTGGCACTTGGTGCAGGGAGTGGCAACTGACCCTTAACATAGACAAATGTAATGTATTGCGAATACATAGGAAGATGGATTCTTTATTGTATGATTATATGATAGCGGAACAAACACTGGTAGCAGTTACTTCTGTAAAATATCTGGGAGTATGAGAACGGAACGATTTGAAGTGGAATGATGATATAAAATTAATTGTTGGTAAGGCGGGTGCCAGGTTGAGATTCATTGGGAGAGTCCTTAGAAAATGTAGTCCATCAACAATGGAGGTGGCTTACAAAATACTCGTTCGACCTATACTTGAGTATTGCTCATCAGGGTGGGATCCGTACCAGGTCGGGTTGACAGAGGAGATAGAGAAGATCCTAAGAAGAGCGGTACGTTTCGTCACAGGGTTATTTGGTAAGCGTGATAGCGTTACGGAGATGTTTAGCAAACTCAAGTGGCAGACTCTGCAAGAGAGGCGCTCTGCATGGCGGTGTAGCTTGCTGTCCAGGTTTCGAGAGGGTGCGTTTCTGGATGAGGTATCGAATATATTGCTTCCCTCTACTTTTACCTCCCGAGGAGATCACGAATGTAAAATTGGAGAGATTCGAGCGCGCACGGAGGCTTTCCGGCTGTCGTTCTTCCCGTGAACCATCCGCGACTGGAACAGGAAAGGGAGGTAATGACAGTGGCACGTAAAGTGCCCTTCGCCACACACCGTTGGGTGGCTTGCGGAGTATAAATGTAGATGTAGCTGTAGATGTAGAGGTGGACGTATCGGCTATTAGGTAGATCGTCATAATACTGTGGCTGGTCAGAGCATACCGAGTTAATGTTGTAAGACTAGTTTTAAACACGATAAATCTAGCCAAAAAGTTCCGAGAAGAATTCCACGTAAATGTGTCCCAGTCTCCGGTTCAGCCACTGGGTCGGACTGACACGAGTGCTGTGGCTACTTACCCCAGAGCCAGGTGACAAGGCTGGCCTTCCAGACGATGGAGGCGAGCGACAAGATGGCGCCGGACTGAATGTGCAGCTCGGCGACCACGCGGCCCCAGTCGGTCTCTCGCGGCTCCCACTGCTCGGCGCTGTCGCCGGCCTCCGGCTCAGCGCCGCCGCTCGCCGTAGCCAGCTGCTTGCCGCGGCGCTTCATCCCGAACATCTCCACCCCCTGGTCGGCTGTCTTCCTGCGTACAGAGCAGCAGTCTCTAAAACGTGCACTGAGCTGACAAATGTGATGGGATAGCTCCTAGTGATTTAAATAATGAAAACTGCACCAGTTACTTATTTTTTGCTGCTTAGCAGAACGCGTTTCGGGAGTCTATTCTCATTTTCAAGTACATTTGTCTGGTGATGACTCCTTTTGTCATTTTGTCCCACTCTTGTTTCTTTCCGAGTATAATGGAGGAGGCAAAATACCTTCTAAATTCGAAAGGACGCGAGGGAGGCAGAAAATCATACAATAAAACACCATCAAACATACACTACTGGCCATTAAAATTGCTACACCAAGAAGAAGTGCAGATGATAAACGGATATTCATTGGACAAATATATTATACTGGAACTGACATGTGATTACATTTTCACCCAATTTGGGTGCATAGATCCTGAGAAATCAGTACCCAGAACAACCACCTCTGGCCGTTAATAACGGCCTTCATACGCCTGGGCATTGAGTCAAACAGAGCTTGGATGGCATGCACAGCTACAGCTGCCCATGCAGCTTCAACACGATACCACAGTTCATCAAGAGTAGTGACTGGCGTATTGTGACGAGCCAGTAGCTCGGCCACCATTGACCAGCCGATTTCAATTGGTGAGAGATCTGGAGAATGTGCTGGCCACGGCAGCAGTCGAATATTCTCTGTATCCAGAAAGGCCCGTACAGGACCTGCAACATGCGGTTGTGCATTATCTTGCTCAAATGTAGGGTTTCGCAGGGATCTAATGAAGGGTCGTAACACATCTGAAATGTAACGTCCACTTTTCAAAGTGCCGTCAATGCGAACAAGAGGTGATCGAGTCGTGTAACCGACGGCACCCCATACCATCACGCCTGTTCATACGCCAATATGGCGATGACGAATATATGCTTGCAATGTGCGTTCACCGCGATGTTGCCAAATACGGATGCGCCCATCATGATGCTGTAAACAGAACCTGGATTCATACGGAAAAATGACGTTTTGCCATTCGTGCACCCATGTTCGTCGTTGAGTACACCATCGCAGGCGCTCCTGTCTGTGATGCAGCGTCAGGGGTAACTGCAGCCATGGTCTCCGAGCTGATAGTCCATGCTGCTGCAAATGCCATGCGGATAAGATGCCTGTCATCTCGACTGCTAGTGATACGAGGCCGTTGAGATCCAGCACGGCGTTCCGTATTACCCTCCTGAACCCACCGATTCTATATTCTGCTAACAGTCATTGGATCTCGACCAACGCGAGCAGCAATGTCGCGATACGATAAACCGCAATCGCGATAGGCTACAATCCGACCTTTATCAAAGTCGGAAACGCATTTCTCGTCCTTACACGAGGCATCACAACAACGTTTCACCTGGCAACGCCGGTCAACTGCTGCTTGTGTATGATAAATCGGTTGGAAACTTCCCTCGTGTCAGCACGTTGTAGGTGTCGCCACCGGCGCCACCCTTTTGTGAATGCTCTGAAAAGCTAATCATTTGCATATCACAGCATCTTCTTCTTGTCGGTTAAATTTCTCGTCTGTTGCACATCATATTCGTGGTGTAGCAATTTTAATGGCCAGTAGTGTATTTTTTGTGCGTTTGTTTACGGTAATATGTTTGGTAATGACCCCTTGCGTCATTTTGTTCCACTCAGACGCAAGAGAGGCAGAAAATCACACAATAAAACACCATTAAACATATTCTTGTAAACAAATGTACAAATTGCACTTGCAATTGAGAATAAATTCTCGAAACGCGTTGTGTTAAGAAGCAAAAAATAAGTAACTAGTGCAATTTTCACTATTTCCATCTTGAATGACAAAATTGCAGACTTTCCAAAAATATCTAGTATGATGAGCGAAATATCTCCAAATATCGTGTCGGACCTCCTTTTGCCCAGCGTAGCGCAGCAACTCGATGTGCAATGCACTCAATAAGTTGTTGGAAGTCTTCTGCAGAAATATTTAGCCATGTTGTCTCTAAAGCCGTCCAGAATTGCAAAAATGTTGCAAGTGCAGGATTTTGTGCACGAATTGACCTCTTAATTACGTCCCGTAAATGTTCGATGGGATTCATGTCGGGCAATGTGGATAGCCACACGATTCACTCAAACTGTCGAGAATGATCATCACCCCAATTGCGTACATTTGTGTCCCTGTAACACAGTACATTGCCATCCACAAAAATTGCATTGTTGTTTTGGAACACGACCTCCATGAATGGCTGCAAATGGTCTTCAAGTAGCCGAACATAACCATTTCCAGTCAATGATCGGTTCAGCTTGACCAGAAGACCCATTCCATTCCCTGTAAACACAGCCCACACCATTATGGAGCCACCACCAGTTCGCACAGTATCTTGTTGACAACTTGGGTCCATGGCCTCATGGGCTCTGCACCACACTCCAACCCTACCAGCCTCCTTATCAACTGAAATCGGGACTCATCTGACCAGGCCACTGTTTTACTGTCGTCGAGTGTCCAACCGATATGGCCATGAGCCCAGGAGATGCACTGCAGGCGATTCCATGTTGTTAGCAATGGCAGTCGCGTCGGTCACCTGCTGCCATAACCCATTAACGCCAAATTTCGCAGCTCTCTCCTAACAGATACATTGGCATTATGGGTTTGGTATTGCAAACAAATTTCTTGCAGTTATTACTATCTTCGCGTACCGCTGAAGATGGTCACCGTAAAAAAACCGCACACATTTCTCATGATACTACAATGGTGCTTAGTTTACATCATTCCACTTATCAAGACTTTCTGCAAAGAAATATGTCGATGTATCGAACTAATCAAAGTCCGAGGAATCATCGATTTTTATTATCTCCCCTTCAAATAAGGAACTACGTCTTTAACACTTCCCCCATTTTGGCAGTATCTTCAATAATATCGAATCAGCCACCGATAGTAATGGTCAATAGATATTCTATACAAGTGTCATACAATTTATCAACTTCTGCTGATTGAGTTACTTCTATAATAAGCGTCAATGTATTTGAAGTTCGGCACTGCATTTTGCAACTCAGTAGCAACAATCGACTAATGCGAAAAGCCACTGGTACAGTTTCTCTGACAACAGCTACACTATTCAGACAATTACAGTGGCAAGGGGCGCTACAGTCGGATAGTTTTCACAGCTCTCCTCAAGTTGCAACGCCTGGAACGGTTACAACAATACAATTACTCTACATCTACAGAACCGTGCAAAATAAATTATAGTTTCAGTATAGCAATATTTATACTGTGATTACTGTGGGACTATGGAGGTTGGAGAAATAAGCTAAAATATATTATTTTTGTGTTTTATTCCATTTAGTCGAGGGAAATTTGTAAAAAAATTATAGAATTTCGTAAAATATATTTAAAAACTGAATTCCAGGACTTTTGGGCCACCCGAAACATTTTTCGGGATATTATATGCTATGATGAAAAAACCAGGACAATCCTAGATTTCTGGGGCATTTGGTCTCCCTAGGATGCCCATGGTTAGTAAGTGTGTTACGTACAAAAACTCAATGAACGAAGTAAAACGATTTGTACTGTTACCGTTTCAAGGCAACACTTTCCCTCCTAAATTTGAGGAACTTAAATGTTCATGAAGTAAAAACACAAATTTTTGTATTACGCAACAGGGTCAGATTCATTCAGCACTGAAGCGTATTCACTCTGTTAACCATCTCATACCAATGACTGGTCGCCTCTAATTATTATCCACATATTTTATGCAAATGGAAGTCCACATATCAAAAAAAAGTTTTGCACCACCCCAGTTCCCAGAACTCCTGAAGACAGACGTTGACTGTGGATATTGTATCACAGACACAGTCCCTTTGACTGTTCAGAGATGTCACTAAACCCGCCCGAAGATGTAAACAACCATGCCCGAGCAGCTCCTATTAGACGCAGTGGGTCCGACAGCCGATCAGTTCCAATCATACCACCAGGAAGGGGGTACACAGCTCGTGTTGTCTGTAGTTCAACCATGCCTAAATGGTCAATACCGCTGTTCGATCGTGTCCGCATTATTACTTTGTGCCAAGAAGGGCTCTAAATAAGGGACATGTCCAGGCGTCTCGAAGTGAACCAAAGCGATGTTGTTCGGACATGGAGGATATACAGGCAGACGGGAACTGTCGATTACATGCCTCGCTCAGGCCGCCCAAGGGCTATTACTTCAGTGGATGACCGCTACCTACGGTTTATGGTTAGGAGGAACACTGACAGCAACGCCACCATGTTGAATAATGCTTTTCGTGCAGCCACAGGACGTCGTGTTACGACTCAAACTGTGCACAATAGGCTGCATGATGCGCAACTTCACTCCCAACGTCCATGGCGAGGTCCATCTTTGCAACCGCGACACCATGCAGCGCGGTACAGTTGGGCCCAGCAACATGCCAAATTGACCGCTTGGCATCACGTTCTCTTCATCGATGAGTGTCGCATATGCCTTCAACCAGACAATTGTTGGAGACGTGTTTGGAGGCAATCCGGTCAGGCTGAACACCTTAGACACACTGTCCAGCGAGTGCTGCCGTAATGACGGCACGATACGTGAATGCCATCCTCCGACCGAGAGTGCAACAATATTGGCAGCATATTGGTGAGTCATTCGTCTTCATGGACGACAATTCGCGCCCCCATCGTGCTCATCTTATGAATAACTTCCTTCAGGATAACGACATCGCTCGACTAGAGTGGCCTGCATGTTCTCCAGACAAGAACCCTATCGAACATGCTGGGATAGATTGAATAGGGCTGTTTATGGACGACGTGACCCACCAACCACTCTGAGGGATCTACGCCGAATCGCCTTTGAGGAGTGGGACAATCTGGACCAGCAGTGCCACGACGAGTACAGGCATGCATCAGTGCAAGAGGACGTGCTTCTCGGTATCAGAGGTACCGGTGTGTACAGCAATCTGGACGACCACCTCTGAAGGGCTCGCTGTGTGGTGGTATAATATGCAATGTGTGGTTTTCATGAGCAATAAAAAGAGCGGAAATGATGTTGATATCTATTCCAATTTTCTGTACAGGTTCCGGAACTCTCGGAACCGAGGTGAGGGTTCCGGAACTCTCGGAACCGAGGTGATGCAAAACTTTTTTTTGATATGTGTATGTATGTATGTGTGTGTGTGTGTGTGTGTGTGTGTGTGTGTGTGTGTGTGCATGTATGTTTCATGTCTCCTCCAAAACTACTGGACTGATTTCAAACAAATATGGAAAAGGGGTTGCGATAGGGGTGAAAAAAAAAGCGAAGCGCGCGACGTGTTAATTCCCAGACTTTATTCATCCAGTATTTGAGAATAAAAGCCCTTAGCAACTTGCAACAGATTTTACACATAACTTCAATCCTTAACCAAATTTTTTCTCGCTGACAACCCCTTCAAAGTGATGGAACTAAAAAAAGTTCATCGCTTACAATTTCTTCGCTGTTCATGCAGTAAAAGTACCGCTTGAAGCATGACGCCGGCCGGGGTGGCCGAGCGGATCTATGCGCTACAGTCTGGAAACGCGCGACCGCTACGGTCGCAGGTTCGAATGCTGCCTCGGGCATGGATGTGTGTGATGTCCTTAGGTTAGTTAGGTTTAAGTAGTTCTAAGTTCTAGGGGACCGATGACCTCAGCAGTTAAGTCCCATAGTGCTCAGAGCCATTTGAACCATGGCGTTATAGCTTGTTACTTTCTTACTACTAACTGTATTCGTGACACTTTTTGCAGACAGTGTTCACGTACAGGAATCACTGCAACTGCAGGTTAATATCATTGAACGACACTTAGTTCATACACAATGAGATGCATGAAAAACTGTCACATCATGCCTCACTTTTAAATTTATTACTTCTTTGCTACTATTCCCAATAAATTTCGCAGACAGTATCCAAATATGTCGCTGAATGTAACTACAATATTATATCATCGTACGACACGAAGGTCACGAGATAGGACGTCATAAACATTAAGAACAACGGGAGACGCTGCATGGTATGGGCATGGAAGCACACATATAAATGAATACCTGAGCAATGCTGGATTTCTCTGCTAGTAAAATATAAATTAAGACGCTCTCTTGTAAACGTGATTGGAACTGAAAATTTTGTTTTTAGCCTGAAGGGAGTTATGTTGGCAAACCTTGCATTGAACAGCAGTTACATCGAACTTGATGCATAGTACAACTAGGCGGCTGCTACCTGCGATTGTGATGGGAGATAACTGTCTTTCGTCGCTCAGGTATATAGTGACGTGGTTGAATTTTGTCCGCAGCGGACGCTGTTTCCTAAGGTACGGCTCCAGGCCACACACAAAGTTCCCGATCAGGAGCTACCGCGAAACGAAACTGACCATTCTTGCCACCGAATTTATCAGAGAAAAAATTTTGTGTGAGAGGCGGCCTATTGAGCAGGAACTTTTTTTTATTCCGCGTTGTATTACTGTTTGTATGATTTCTATGCTGTAATAAAGCAGCAGTAAAAAATTCGTAGCTGAAGGACAAGCAGTTTTCAACAAGAAATACATTTTAGTCAGAAAAACAGGATTTTTAGCTCTGTTTGCAAACCGGAAAAATACTACATCTCCAAAGGTATTATAACTCGGGTAGAGAAATTTTAAGTGAAAACCCGCAATTAAGATGTCTAATAACACCAGGTGGAACATTGACTGAAATGCTTTTACCTTAGGAACACATGTGGAGTCAACGAAATTTTAAGTCCTTAAAATTTCTGCAAGCACTGTAATAGGCATCATGCGACAACACTACGAAGAACGCTTCCCACGGCTTCTTTTGCAGTACTTGTGACTGGTGCAGTGTTGCGGTGTCATCCGCGCCAGCCGTGCGTGTCGCAGCGCAAACTCGCATGGGCGAACAGTCCCCCCCCCCCCCCCCCCCACCTCCCCCTGACCACTAGGAGTCCTGTCGCTGCCGCAGGTCACTGTCGCAACTTGGGCAGCGCACTGAAATACACACCTTCAGTGGCCAGTCAGAATTCGATCACAGCTGTTGGCTGTTGTTACTTTGCACTTTTCGCTTCCTCAATTTTTTCCACTGGATTCGTACTCAGATAGCAAAACAAATGAAATGCCAATGAAAAAAAAGAAAAAAATGGAAACCATGCTGAATAATGAATGTTGAGAGGTAAAGATGATTAAAATGCTCAATGTACTGTGCATCCTTTCCCAAGATGGAAAGACTGTTCAAAGAAAGTTCAAAAGAGAGCAGAAATAACAATAAGTTAAAATACAATGATTAGTTTCTGCGCTGGACATCTTCAGAGGCATTGCTCCTCTATTGAGTCTTACTGACCGACGTGTCGGACGTCTGAGAGTGAAATATATACACTGTAGAAAAAGGAGTGTGGCCGTAGTTAAAAATGATAAGCAGAGATGATCCTTCTCAAAGATAAAACTTAACTATCGATCGTCATCTTGTCAAAGATAAAAAAAAAACGGTTTAGCGATTCTGCAGAGCTACTGTCCATATGTCGCTAAGTTTCATGGTCTCTTCTTTCCTATTAAAATTATCCCTGTGTTTATATATCTCAGTGGCTTCTCTATATAGCATGAACAACAATGTTGGAAGAATACAGTTTCTCTCTCTTTTATTAAAAGAGTAACAAATCAGATCAGAAATATTTTATAGAAGTATGACATTAACTGGCTTTTAGGCCAACAAAGAAAACAGGTCAAGCAATCCAACCTGGGAAGGATAAACACCCTCCTCTGTCAGCTTGTGGTGTATACAAAGTTCCATGTTTGTGTGGTAAAGTTTAAATTGGAACAACCAAGAGCAGTCTGAATGCATGGCTAAAGGAACACAAAAGTCTTTGCCAACAGTAGAAAATTGGCTATAGCAGAGCATGCTCTTCAGCCAGGAAGTCACGAAGTGAAATTTTCTGAAACAAAAATTTTATCTATGTTGATGAACTATTATCCACAGCTACGCAGAGAAGCCATTGAAATATGTAAACATAGGGATAATTTTAATAGAAAACAAGAAACCTTGAAACTTAGTGACATAAGGACAAGAGGCTTTCAGAATCACTAAACAGTTTTCTGTCTTTGACAAGATGACAATCGATAGCTGATTTTTATCTTTGACAAGGTTCACCTCTCTTTATCAAGTGTAACTTTGGCTGTGTCCCTTTTTCTAAAGAATATATGTTGCTCTCAGATGTCCGACCCATCAGTCAGCAAGACTCAATGGGGGAGCAACACCTCGGCGCAGGTCTGGATGAAACGGTAGGAATAGAAGAGTTTTGTAGACCACAGCCATTATATCACAAAGTTTTATCAGTAAAAGCTTTATGAACTGAAATAATAAACCAATGGCTGTAGGATGTATACCTGAATTTTACTAATGGTGTCATGGATGGCAGTTCCAGAAATTACAATCTGCATTTAACACAAGATAGTTTTCAGTTGTTTGCATGAAGGCGTGACCACACAGATGGGATTGCGGCCTGAACTATAACATGCCAGCCAGGGAAAGATGCATATTTACCATCTGATTATACTTGTTGCGAATTACACTGAGGTGACAAAAGTAATAGGATACCTCCTAACCTGGTCCCTTCAACCCCCACAAACCAACCAACCATACCTCCTAACATCATGTCCAACCTCCTTTTGCCCAGCATAGTGCAGCAGTGCAACATGGCGAGGACTCACGTCTTTGGAAATCCTCTGCAGACATATTGAGTCATGCTGCCTCTATATCTGTCCACAACTATGAAAGTGTTGCGGGTGCAGGATTTTGTGCACGAACTGACCTCTCAGTTATGTCCTATAAATGTTTGAAGGGACTCATGTCGGATGATGTGGGTGGCCAAAGCATTTGCTTGAATTGCACAGAATGTTCTTCAAACCAACTGCAAACAATTGTGACCCATTGTTGTTTGGAAACATGAGTGGCTGCAAATGGCCTCCAAGCAGCCAAACATAACCACTTCCTGTCAATGATGAGCTCAATTAAGAAGAGGACACAGTCCATTCCATGTGAACACAGTCCGCACTGTTACGGAGCCACCACCAACTTGCATAGTGCCTTGTTGTCAACTAGGGTCCATGGGTTCATGCAGTTTGCACCACACTCAAACCCTACCATCAGCTCTTACCAACTGAAATTGGAACATCTTACCATGCCACAGTTTTTCTGTTGTCTAGAGCCCAACTGATGTGGTCATGAGCCCAGGAGAGGCACTGAAGCCGATATCATGGTGTTAGCAAAGGTACTCATGTCAGTCATCAGCTGCCATAGCTCCTTAACACTAAGTTTCCTTGCACTGTCCTAACAGATACATTCGGTGTACATCCCACATTGATTTCTGAGGTTACTTCAACAGTGCTGCTTGTCTATTAGCACTGACAACTCTACGAAAATGCTGGTGTTCTCATTTGTTAAGTGAAGGTGTTGTCCGTGATGAGAATCTCAGAATATTAAATTCCCTAATCATTTTGGAAATGGAATGTCCTATGGGTCTAGCTCCAACTACCATTCCACATTCAAAGTCTGTTAATTCCCATTGTGAAGCCACAATAATGTTGGAATCCTTTTCACATGAATCATCTGAGTACAGATGACAGCTCTGCCAAAGCAATGCCCTTTTATAGCTCATGTACTTGATACTGCCACCATTTGTATATGTGCATATCGCTATCCCATGACTTTTGTGACCTCAGTGTACAAATCTGACACAGTCTGAGACTCCACAAATACATTTACTGTCCTACACCTGTACTCTCTGCTGGAAATATCACTTTGCCATGAAGAAAAATGATCCTAATTCTACTCCTAATGATCCAACTCCCCAAGACACTATCCAAATTGAACCCTGCCTGGAACAGTTCCGTCCTCCGTCACAGCGGGACCCACCTCCTCTTCCTCAAAATCACCCGCTCAAAACCTTCCAGGAATTTCTGACTTCCAGCCTTGCCTCTCAATCCTTCTTAAAAAACCTTAATCCTACTCCCAACATCACCACTGCTGAAGCCCAGGCTATCCGTGATCTGAAGGCTGACCGATCCATCGTCATTCTTCCGGCGGACAAGGGTTCCACGACCGTGGTACTTGATCGTCGGGAGTATGTGGCTGAGGGACTGCGTCAGCTTTCAGACAACACTACTTACAAAGCTTGCCAAGGTAATCCCATCCCTGAAGTACAGGCAGAGTTTCAAGGAATCCTCAGAACCTTAGGCCCCCTACAAAACCTTTCACCTGACTCCATCAACCTCCTGACCCCACCGACACCCCGCACCCCTACCTTCTACCTTCTTCCTAAAATTCACAAACCCAATCATCCCGGCTACCCCATTGTAGCTGGTTACCAAGCCCCCACAGAACGCATCTCTGCCTACGTAGATCAACACCTTCAACCCATTACATGCAGTCTCCCATCCTTCATCAAAGACACCAACCACTTTCTCGAACGCCTGGAATCCCTACCCAGTCTGTTACCCCCGGAAACCATCCTTGTAACCATTGATGCCACTTCCTTATACACAAATATTCCGCATGTCCAGGGCCTCACTGCGATGGAGCACTTCCTTTCATGCCGATCACCTGCCACCCTTCCTAAAACCTCTTTCCTCATTACCTTAGCCAGCTTCATCCTGACCTACAACTTCTTCACTTTCGAAGGTCAGACATACCAACAATTAAAGGGAACAGCCATGGGTACCAGGATGGCCCCCTCGTACGCCAACCTATTCGTGGGTCGCTTAGAGGAAGCCTTCTTGGTTACCCAGGCCTGCCAAAGCAAAGTTTGGTACAGATTTATTGATGACATTTTCATGATCTTGACTCACAGTGAAGAAGAACTCCAGAATTTCCTCTCCAACCTCAACTCCTTTGGTTCCGTCAGATTCACCTGGTCCTACTCTAAATCCCATGCCACTTTCCTTGACGTTGACCTCCACCTGTCCAATGGCCCTGCTTCACACGTCCGTCCACATCAAACCCACCAACAAGCAACAGTACCTCCATTATGACAGCTGCCACCCATTCCACATCAAACGGTCCCTTCCCTACAGCCTAGGTCTTCATGGCAAACGAATCTGCTCCAGTCCGGAATCCTTGAACCATTACACCAACAACCTGAAAACAGCTTTCGCATCCCACAACTACCCTCCCGACCTGGTACAGAAGCAAATAACCAGAGCCACTTCCTCATCTCCTCAAACCCGGAACCTCCCACAAAAGAACCCCAAAAGTGCCTCACTTGTGACAGGATACTTCCCGGGACTGGATCAGACTCTGAATGTGGCTCTCCAGCAGGGATACGACTTCCTCAAATCCTGCCCTGAAATGAGATCCATCCTTCATGAAATCCTCCCCACTCCACCAAGAGTGTCTTTCCGCTGTCCACCTAACCTTCGTAACCTCTTAGTTCATCCCTATGAAATCCCCAAACCACCTTCCCTACCCTCTGGCTCCTACCCTTGTAACTGCCCCCAGTGTAAAACCTGTCCCATGCACCCTCCCACCACCACCTACTCCAGTCCTGTAACCCGGAAGGCGTACACGATCAAAGGCAGAGCCACGTGTGAAAGCACCCACGTGATTTACCAACTGACCTGCCCACACTGTGAAGCCTTCTATGTGGGAATGACCAGCAACAAACTGGCCATTCGCATGAATGGACACAGGCAGACAGTGTTTGTTGGTAATGAGGATCACCCTGTGGCTAAACATGCCTTGGTACACGGCCAGCACATCTTGGCACAGTGTTACGCCGTCCGGGTTATCTGGATACTTCCCACTAACACCAACCTGTCAGAACTCCGGAGATGGGAACTTGCCCTTCAGCATATCCTCTCTTCTCGCTATCCGCCAGGCCTCAATCTCCGCTAATTTCTAATTTCAATTTGCCACCACTCATACCTCACCTGTCTTTCAACAACATCTTTGCCTCTGTACTTCCACCTCGACTGACATCTCTGCCCAAACTCTTTGCCTTTACAAATGTCTGCTTGTGTCTGTGTATGTGCGGATGGATATGTGTGTGTGTGCGAGTGTATACCTGTCCTTTTTTCCCCCGAAGGTAAGTCTTTCCGCTCCTGGGATTGGAATGACTCCTTACCCTCTCCCTTAAAACCCACATCCTTTCGTCTTTCCCTCTCCTTCCCTCTTTCCTGACGAAGCAACCGTTTGTTGCGAAAGCTTGAATTTTGTGTGTATGTTTGTGTTTGTTTGTGTGTCTATCGACTTGCCAGCGCTTTTGTTTGGTAAGTCTCATCATCTTTGTTTTTAGATATATTTTTCCCACGTGGAATGTTTAGGGAAACATTCCACATAAATACACTCCTGGAAATTGAAATAAGAACACCGTGAATTCATTGTCCCAGGAAGGGGAAACTTTATTGACACATTCCTGGGGTCAGATACATCACATGATCACACTGACAGAACCACAGGCACATAGACACAGGCAACAGAGCATGCACAATGTCGGCACTAGTACAGTGTATATCCACCTTTCGCAGCAATGCAGGCTGCTATTCTCCCATGGAGACGATCGTAGAGATGCTGGATGTAGTCCTGTGGAACGGCTTGCCATGCCATTTCCACCTGGCGCCTCAGTTGGACCAGCGTTCGTGCTGGACGTGCAGACCGCGTGAGACGATGCTTCATCCAGTCCCAAACATGCTCAATGGGGGACAGATCCGGAGATCTTGATGGCCAGGGTAGTTGACTTACACCTTCTAGAGCACGTTGGGTGGCACGGGATACATGCGGACGTGCATTGTCCTGTTGGAACAGCAAGTTCCCTTGCCGGTCTAGGAATGGTAGAACGATGGGTTCGATGACGGTTTGGATGTACCGTGCACTATTCAGTGTCCCCTCGACGATCACCAGTGGTGTACGGCCAGTGTAGGAGATCGCTCCCCACACCATGATGCCGGGTGTTGGCCCTGTGTGCCTCGGTCGTATGCAGTCCTGATTGTGGCGCTCACCTGCACGGCGCCAAACACGCATACGACCATCATTGGCACCAAGGCAGAAGCAACTCTCATCGCTGAAGACGACACGTCTCCATTCGTCCCTCCATTCACGCCTGTCGCGACACCACTGGAGGCGGGCTGCACGATGTTGGGGCGTAGTCGGAAGACGGCCTAACGGTGTGCAGGACCGTAGCCCAGCTTCATGGAGACGGTTGCGAATGGTCCTCGCCGATACCCCAGGAGCAACAGTGTCCCTAATTTGCTGGGAAGTGGCGGTGCGGTCCCCTACGGCACTGCGTAGGATCCTACGGTCTTGGCGTGCATCCGTGCGTCGCTGCGGTCCGGTCCCAGGTCGACGGGCACGTGCACCTTCCGCCGACCACTGGCGACAACATCGATGTACTGTGGAGACCTCACGCCCCACGTGTTGAGCAATTCGGCAGTACGTCCACCCGGCCTCCCGCATGCCCACTATACGCCCTCGCTCAAAGTCCGTCAACTGCACATACGGTTCACGTCCACGCTGTCGCGGCATGCTACCAGTGTTAAAGACTGCGATGGAGCTCCGTATGCCACGGCAAACTGGCTGACACTGACGGCGGCGGTGCACAAATGCAGCGCAGCTAGCGCCATTCGACGGCCAACACCGCGGTTCCTGGTGTGTCCGCTGTGCCGTGCGTGTGATCATTGCTTGTACAGCCCTCTCGCAGTGTCCGGAGCAAGTATGGTGGGTCTGACACACCGGTGTCAATGTGTTCTTTTTTCCATTTCCAGGAGTGTATATATAAAAATAAAGAAGCTGTAACTTACCAAACAAAAGCGTTGGTATGTTGATAGGAGACAAAAACACACAAACACACGCACAAATTTCAAGCTTTCACAACCCACGGTTGCTTCATCAGGAAAGTGGGAAGGAGAGGGAAAGACGAAAGGATGTGGGTCTTAAGGGAGAGGGATAAGTAGTCATTCCAATCCCGGGAGCGGAAAGACTTACCTTAGGGGGAAAAAGGGACAGGTATACACTCATACACACACCCATATATCCATCCGCACATATACAGACACAAGCAGACATTGCCCTCTTTCCTGATGAAGCAACTGTGGGTTGCGAAAGCTTGAAATTTGTGTGTGTGTTTGTGTGTTTTTTGTCTCCTATCAACATAATATATATACAAAAATTATGAAATTTGTGCTGCATATTCTGTAGACGGAACTGGTACAGAAAGTTGACAAAATGTGTAAAACCATTGTTTCAGGCTTCTGAACTGCTGGATAACTGTTGGCACATTTCTTGCATCATTTTGCATGCTATCATGACTAACTTGTAAGGTAGTATGTGTTGTGTGTGTACAATGGGTTTCCAAACTCCTTTCTAAGAATCATAAAACTAAACAGAAGACTGCTTCATTGAGCTCCCCTTTCCTTTACAATGTAAAGGATAAGACCTACTCAACAGAACAGTGACTGGTGATGAGTCATGGGTTTCCTATGTTATTAAAATGGACACTAAATGGCAATCAATGTTTCTTGGTGATACCATCTCACACAAAAACCAAGAATGCACACGAAACTCAGCCAGATGATTTTCTTTCATTTGGAATGCTAAAATAAATTTGTTTGTGGGTTTTAGGAATGTTGAATGTAATCAACTTGGAAGCCTGCTGTGAGACATTAAGAAAATTGAGAAAAGCCATACAAAACAAGTGACCTTCCCTTGCATGTGCGGTGAGCACAGCAAATAGCTGTAGTCTGACATAGCTACAGATTTCAGAATTGAAGGGAGAGGAATAGCTTTATGCTCTTTCTCTGTGCTGAGCATGCTTTTTGTAATTACTTAACTACCAAGTGGCTAGAACAGGGACCCTGAACTGCATGTATAAGTGGATATCATCCATCCAAAGCTAAATTTCCTAAGTTCTGTTTTCTGATGAAACTAATTAAATCTGCATGGCAGAGACTCAATAATACAAACTCTCTCTTTTCTAACTGTAGTGGTGTGAACTCTCATTTTGGTAATCTGTGTGCCAGTATCTAACAGCCCATAACAAATTGTGATCCTCTACTTTAGGATACCATACTTAAAAGACCACAGAAACTCGTAATAATCTGCTTTTAAAATCTGTTTAATGATGCTAAATAAATGAATGATCACATAGTACTGAACTGCTATAATATTTCCTCCCAATTCGAACTATTTCTTTGGATGTGTTTTAGTAGCAGGAGATGGAATTGCAACTATGATCTACCGCCGGTTCCTACTAGGTCCAGAAGAGTGAGCTGAGAGGCAGTGTCTACATCTGTACAGTTAATATTGTATTTATTCCAACAAATGACTGATGCAGCACTATTCTTAAGTTTCTCAGTGGTTGACAAAGGTTGCTAAGCAGGCAAGTACATCATGTCATGTTTTTGCATGACAGTTGTTGGCTATATGCTGTCCAGAAGACCAAAGAGTGCTGTGTCAGTTCAAATGGGATGTTTCTGAACATCTGCCTTCACCCCAGAGTTGGATCCAAGTTATTTCTGGCTCCTCAAGAACATGGACGGCTGCAATATAAGGCAGCAGTGTCTTATGCAGTGGGACCTTGTCAGTCCCTTAAGATAAATGATACACTTTTCCGAGTGAAATATATTTTGGCATCATGTCAGATGAATGTGTTGGCCACAATACAGGAGCCTTCTTCCTATCCTCTTTTTCAGAAGAGTCTAACACATATGCTCACAGACAACATGTTCAAAGCAAGCTGGGATTCCATCTCTTTGTAATGAAATGTGTGTGCCAACATCAAATGCGAAAGTTTTCAAAAGCATATGGTGTGCACTTCCCCCGAAACACAGTCACACTGGTGTATTTAAGCTGGGGGTAACTGGATACAGGCCTGTTAATCAAACATAGACTATCCTGCCTACAAGTTTAGTGTAAATCTTTGTTGCTTTTTCACAATTGTGGTGTGTGATTCTTGACATCCTATATGTGACTATGCTACTGTTGACCAGTCCATATCTAGTGCAACATGTTCCATAAGTGAAAAGTACCAGTACATACACGATTATTTTCAAAGACGTCTGATGACGAAAATGCCAATGGTGAGATTTTATTGTATGATCAATGCAGCCTGGCAGCCTGTGTGCCTCTGCTTGCTGCACGCCACAGAGAACAGAAATTGTAATGAGTGTGGGAACATTAACATTGGACACTCAAGGTGAGGCACTACACTCCAGTGGTTGGTTGGTTTGGGGAAGGGGACCAAACAGCGAGGTCATCAGTCCTATTAGGGGAGGATGGAGAAAGATGTTGGCTGTGCCCTTTCAAAGGAACCATCCCAGCATTTGCTCAAACCAGTGGCAGTGTACAACTGTATCAAAAATCAAGGGAGACAATGTATCCCACTTGCAAAAAAGTCACCATTCAAGCAGGTGGAGGAGATATTCTTGTGTAAGGGAAAGGGATGGTGCTGCTGATATGTTTGCTGTCATCTCTTTCCTGTAAATGATACACGAAAGTACTGCCCCATCATGTGCACCCATTTATTCACTTACTGCAATTCACAGACAATGCACCACCCCATCACTACTGTGTAGTGTCAGAATGCTTTGGAGAACATTCCACAGACATGAGGACGCCTGAGTGGCCCCAGGTCAAGTGACTTCAATCCTATTTGGAGCTGATGACATGCTTTTGAGTGATTACTGTCAGTCATGGATGATGATTGAATGGTCATAGAACAGGATGGCTTCCAACTGCCTACCGTGCCCCACAGACTCCATGCCATGACATGTAGCCACTGACATCAGGGAGTTCTACACAGTGCTAGTTAGGAGCATGTTATTCATTTGCTCATGATTGTTCACACATTTTGAGGCTGAATCAGATGCACTGTTGAACGAAGTTTATCACAGACTTCTTGAAATGAGATCTGTCCTCACGGGATGGAATAAAGCCCAAACTTCTACCGAATACTTCACTAGTTAACAGAATTTCAGTAGTCCATCAAGGTTCTCCACCTGTAGCAATGTACTAGACTACATATGGAGCTAAGACATGATAATCTGCAGGTAATTTGATTATCTTCTTTGTGGCAACCCTCTCAGGAGACACCGCCTTAACAAAACCCTGTCTGTGTAGGTGAGGGGGTTTGTGTGATCCAATAAAGTGGAGGGCTATGCCAGCAGTGATGTAACTACCAGCAGGGCTTCCCAAGCTGGACAGGTCTCCATAGAGGATCCAGATAAAGTGTGTCTCACAACGTCCCGCCTAATGTCCTCCTGACCTGTCCTGTCCTATTCTGTTCTGTCCCATCCTATACACTCCCTTCCTTTCCTTTTCCTCCCTGTGATTGTATGGCAGCAGACACAGTCCCCTAATGTGGACAGCGGAAGATCTTTGGAAACCAGGACAATGTTGATGCACATAGGCCTTACTGCGAAGGGATGGATAGCGTTCTGTAGTCATGGTGAAGACAAGCTATCTAAGGGGTAAGGCCCTGAAATAAAACCTTGGCAGGTGTCCAGGCTGTGAGGTGGCAGTCCCACCAGGACACTCGGGGGCTGTGGGCTGATAACTGATAACCCGCACCACCAAAAAACACATATCACAGAAACTAAAAGGAGAAACAACTGGATGGATCTTAAGGATATGACCTTTGGCCTGAAAAGGAAAACCCGTATTGGTTTTTGGAATGTAAGGATGTTGAGAGAGGCAGGGAGGCTAAGACAGGTCAAAAAAGAGATGGAGAAATATCGACTAGATATATTGGGACTAAGTGAAATAAGGTGGCCAGAATCTGGGGAATTCCTAACACAAAATGGTGGAGTGTTGCTGTATGCAGGTCAGACAGGTGAGGACGCAATGCATAGCAATGGTGTAGGGCTCTTACTATCTAAAAGCAGCAAGAAGAGCTTACTGGAGTGGAAACCAGTCTCAGAACGGATAATAACTGCATGCTTTAAAACAAATGTGCGATATGTCACTGTAATTCAATGCTATGCACCTACTGAAATAGCTAAAGGAGAATTAAAAGATGCATTTTATACAGAGCTTAATGGAGTCTTTAGACAAACAAATTGTAGGGACATAAAAATTTTAATGGGTGACTTGAATGCAAAAGTTGGTTCAGAAAATGAACGGCTTGAACATATCATGGGCATGCATGGCATGGGGATCAGGAATGTAAATGGTGAACTGTTGATAGATACGTGCGCTGAACATGACCTAGTCATTGGAGGCACGTTGTTCCACATCGTAACTGCCATAAGATAACGTGGGCTTCTCCAGACCACGTTACAGAAAATCAAATAGACGACGTAGTCATAAGCCGCAAGTTCCGACATTCTCTGTTAGATGTCAGAAATAGAAGAGGAGCAGATGTTGGAAGTGACCACCACCTGGTTTTGGCAGACTGAAGATAGTGATAAATAGAACCAAGCTCAATCACAGGTGCAAGAAAATAGATGTGGCAAGGTTAAAAGACCAACAGATCAAAGAAACATTTGCCCTTGAACTACAAAACAAATTCCAGGTCCTCTCTGAAGAAAACTTTATGGAAGAGGGAATTGAAACATGTTGACAAAAAATCAAAGACAGTTATTTAGATGTGGGAGAAAAAATCTTAGGATTTAAGGCACACCAAAGGAAGGAATGGATCTCCGATGCTACATGGAATGAAATCAGCCACAGGAAAGAACTAAAACTTAAGTTAAATTTTTGTAAGACAAGAGTGCAGAAGAGTGAAGCGCATGAAGAATACATGGAAGTGAACAAAAAAGTGAAAATATGGCTATGTCGAGATAAAAGGAAATGGATAGATGAGCAAGCAAAATTAGCAGAAGAGGCGGCAAGACAAGGAAATATGAAAGAGCTCTACAATATTACCAAACGGTTGTCAATGAAGAGCTTCAGACATGAAGGACCAGTTAAGAACAAGGATGGGGTGGGTTGTCAATGAAGAACTTCAGACATGAAGGACCAGTTAAGAACAAGGATGGGGTGATGCTTACAACTCAACAGGCACAGCTATAGAGATGGGAGGAGCACTTCAAGGAACTGTTAAATTGTGAAGACAACCAAGAGGAAAAGGTAAGAGATATTCCAGAGGAATTTGAAGAAGATCAAGATATAAATTTGCAGTGCCCCACTGTGGATGAAATTAGGATTGCCTTGAAAACACTAAAAAATACAAAGGCTCCAGGCCTAGACAACATAGCACCGGAGCTCTTAAAAGCCAATATTGAAAGAACTGTTAAAATGCTTCATCCTTTGCTGAAGCATATTTGGCTTGAAGAGAAATCTCCGAAGGAGTGGAAAAATGGTTTGGTGGTAAAGCTCCCAAAAGAGGGAAATTTGTCAGACTGTAACAACTGGCGTGGTACTACATTGTTGTCAGTGCCCAGTAAGGTCCTCACCAGAATTATTTTAAACAGAATTAAAGAATCCCTTGAAAAGTGACTGCGTAAAGAACAGGCCGGTTTTAGGGCACAACACAGTTGTGTTGATCTTATCAACACTCTTAGGATCATTTTAGAGCAAAGCAAAGAATTCCAAGCAACCATGTACCTGGCATTCATTGATTTTCAAAAGGCCTTCGATTCCGTGAAACATAAAGTGCTCTGGCAGATATTGCGGAAGTATGATATACCACAGAAGATCTTAAACATCATAAAAGATCTATATGATGGCTACAAATTTTGTGTACTCCACAAGGGAAATATGACAAAGCCCATAAAAGTAAAACTGGTGTTCAGCAGGGTTGCATTTTATCACCAACACTTTTTCCACTTGTTCTAGACTATGTTATGAGAAGAGTCACAGCTGACAGGAGACAAGGAATCCAGTGGGGAATCCACGAACGTCTGGAGGATTTGGATTTTGCAAACGACATAGTTTTATTAGCTCAAAGGCTGACTGACATGCAAGCTAAATTAAACTTGCTGAAAGAAGAAGCAGAGACTGCTGGCCTCAAGATAAATACAGGCAAAACAAAGGAAATGAGAGTAAATTCAGGGAACATGGAGGTGCCACTGTTAATAGGTGAGCAGTGGGTGGAGACTGTCAACTCATTCCTGTATCTGGGTAGTATAGTGATGGAAGATGGTGGAGCCAGAGATGACGTAAAAAACCACATTAAAAAGGCAAATGCTGCCTTCATACAATTGTATCCAATATGGAAACATAGAAATATCATGTACAAAACAAAAATCTGTATTTTCAATACATATGTGAAGGCTGTTCTCCTGTACGCCAGTGAAAGCTGGAAAATGGATAAAAAGATAACATCCCAGTTACGAAGCTTCATAAATAGATGTCTTCGACGCATCATGAATATCTGGTGGCCAGAAAAACTATGTAATGAGGGGCTCTGGCGAATAACAAACCATTTACCTACAGAAGACCAGATACGAGAGAGAAAGTGGGGTTGGTTGGGGCACACCTTGAGAAAACCAGATGGAGCCATTGAGAAAAAGGCATTGGAATGGAATCCCCAGGGAACAAGGAAGAGGGGAAGACCAAGGGGCACATGGAAGAGGACAGTGGAAGGGGAAGCAAAACGAGTTGGCAAGACCTGGGCAGAATTGAGGCAAATGGCCAAAGACAGAGACGGATGGCAAGTTCTCCTGGATGCCCTATGCCCCCATAGGGGCCAAAGGAATTAAGTCTAGTAAGTCAAGTCTTTGCGGCAGCCTCTGACCATTCACAAAACATTAATCAACAGAAAGCCAACTCACACCCATTCCACAATTTCTAACAGCTACAGGTACAGGAAGCCATCCAAGATTCTACATTTTTAATCTGTCCAAAAGCTTGAGATTAACATGTTGATTGCCACAAGGCCGATGGCAGGCACAGCAGAGCCTCACGCCTGGCACCATGTGTCCACTGGTGACCACAAGCTTCACTCTATTTAGTACAGTATATCCTTGGTCGGCATGTTTGTCATACAATCACAGTCACATGTGGCTTGTTAATAAAACATATACTATGAATGAACATGGCCTGTGAATGTGATGTTGGACTGGTGAGGTATCATCAGTTTGGCTTTGATTGCAGTTGTGGCTTCACGCAGTTCTACATGATGTACATTTCTTGCAGTCCACTATCACCATTATCAACACAATCACTGTCATCATCACTGCTGTCGGTATCAGTGGAATCCACAAACGCATCTTTGCACTAAATCACTGACTTCAACAACTGATTCTTAAAACATCCTCAGTAATTCTTCATTGGTGAAACCAATCTTTTTTATGTTTACAATGCTGTGCCATCTCATCAGTTGATGGCAAGGGATCGATTTGAGCTAAAATTATTTATTCTTATATTATATGATGAAGTAAATCTCACTGTTCACACCAAAATATTGTGTTGTTGTTGTTGTGGTCTTCAGTCCAGAGACTGGTTTGATGCAGTTCTCCATGCTACTCTATCCTGTGCAAGCTTCTTCATCTCCCAGTATCAACTACAACCTTCATCCTTCTGAATCTGCTTAGTGTATTCATCTCTTGGGCTCCCTCTACGATTTTTACCCTCCACGCTGCCCTCCAATACTAAATCGGTGATCAGTTGATGGCTCAGAACATGTCCTACCAACTGATCCCTTCTTCTAGTCAAGTTGTGCCACAAATTTCTCTTCTCCCCAATTTTATTCAATACCTCCTCATTAGTTATGTGATCTACCCACCTAATCCTTCAGCATTCTTCTGTAGCATAACATTTCAAAAGCTTCTATTCTCTTCTTGTCCAAACTATTTATCGTCCATGTTTCACTTCCATACATGGCCACTTAAATATAAATTAGCAACAATAATCAATGTAGAGTGTCATTGAAATTCCATAATAATTAGCAATAAAACCCATGGTGAAGGCAATGTTGCAAAAAACATATTTCAAAATGTCGCGCAAGATAGTGCACCTGCTTTCCTGTACACTGGCAGCAACTCAATCATGAAATACACATTAATGCGCTGAAGTACACTATATACTGTACAAACCAGAGTAGGGCATATGACCGCAGATAAGGACTTGGCATCTGGCGTGAGGCTCTGCTGTGTCCACCAGCAGTTGACACGCTCCACTCTTTTTAGTACAGTACGGCACACTGTCGATTGCATTTATAGGCCACGTACATCCACAGTACATGTTTCATTAACAAGCCACACATGACTCTGATTGTACGACAAACACACCATCTAAAGGTACTCAACAGAGTGGAGTTTGTGGTCACCAGCAGGCACATGGTGACAGGTGTGAGGCTCTGCAGTGTCTATAAGTGGTCTCATGCCAGTTAACATGCTAAGTACCACACTAATTCATGCTTAGGATAATATGTTGATAGTGAACATCTCACCAGGTTTATGACAATATGGAGGACTACTTGATAGGCATATTCAGAATACACCTCATTACTATAAGGACAGAACTCATGTCCGCTGTGCCCCCATGAAAATGTGATAGAACCAACATCACCAATACAACTTACATGTTTTACCCAATTTTGTACATCTACATACTCAACACATTTCTCCCATTATGGTACCAGTTTCAATAATGTCCTGTTCATAGAAATTAGTTTGGTTGGAGTATGCCTATAGCCATCTGTGGACTGCTGATTTCACTTCTGCATCTGTTGCAAAGTGTTGGACGACCAGGGAAATCTCCACGGGACCAAACAAATGAAAGTCTGTGACTCCAAGGTCCAGACTTTATGGTGGATGCTGTAGCACCTACCACTCAAATGTGGTAATTTTCTCACAAACAGGAGCAGCAACATTGGGGCATCAGCATTAATGTTGTGGCGTGTGTCATGAAGGGAATTATGCAACTTCACCAAAGTTTTCATATAGGCTACAGTATTCACAGTGATCCTGTGCTCAGCAAAGTCCACAAATAACACACAATGTGTGTTGCAGAATACCGCACAAGCACTTTCGTAGCAGACTGTCACTTTGAATTCGTTTATACTGGGGAAGCAGCATGTTTCCACTCCATTGAGGTTTGCTTGGTTTGAGCATGTAGTGGTATGCCCATGAGTCATCACCAGAGATGATTCCTTTCAGAAAACCATGCCCTTCTGGGGTGTAATGCGTTAAGTGATCCAAGATTGTCATCATTTGCTAGCCCTTTTAGTTGTCTGTCAGGTCTTAGGCATCCAGTGAGCACTACCCTTATGAAATTTCAATGTATCATGAACAGTATTATACACTGTGCCATAGGAAATGTTGTACTGCTGCAATAAAGTTTGCAGTTGCACATGCCAGTTATTCAAAACTGCTGCCTCAATGGCTCCGACATTCTGTGGGGTTGCAGTTGTGACCAGCCACCCGGACATTGGCAAATCACTAAGGTTCACATGGTCCTCTTGGAAGAATGCACACCATCTGGAGACATTGATATGTCCATACAGCCATCCCCATACGAGCCATGCATGTCCCTGTGAATCTCACTTGGCTTATGTCCTTTGGACCACAAATATCAAAATACACTTTGCTGCTCTTCACATGCTGATGACAATAATGCGTGCCATGTTTGTTCTGTCACTAGAACTGTATGCGAAAACAAAATTCCCTCTGTGGCGCAAACTTCAGACTACATCATCGTGAAATTTCAACATTGCAGCTGCAATAGCAGGGGAGAAAGAAATCATTGTGCGTTACTTTGAGATCCTCCCTCGAAGTATTAATGTTTCAATTTTATTTTGGAATTTCATTACATCATCTCATATTTGGTAGTGTTGATAGCACTTCCATCCTGTCTGTTTTAAAAGTAGATGGTAAGTACAATGGTTGACTTTGGCACGTTAAATGAAACTTTGCCATCTAATGATTCTAAAACGATGTGACAACAGTTTCATTAATATGACAGTAAATTCTGCAGTATTAAATAAAATTCATTTGGAATTGGGATTCCTCTTTTTTGTCTCAAGCAGTGCACTAACTGCTTTAACAGAAAAACATGTTATCAAAACTGTACTCCAAGTGAGGTTGTATCATGTACAGTGGAAAATTACTAGAACCATAGGAACGGGTTTTGAGAATAGACATTCTTTATGAACATGTCAAGTTGTGGTGACATATGCTGAAGTTCAGTTACAGTAAGCTCAAAATAAAATATTTCCTTGTAGAGTCATAATTAAGTTTATGGAGAATGTCACTCAAGTACATCAACGGCAAGAGGAACAATGTTTTATTGGAGCAACACATATATCCTTTGAGACTGGCATAAATTGTCACAAGGGAGATTAGGGTTCATGGTCCCATTGACAATGAGGTCATTAGAGAGAGAGAGAGAGAGAGAGAGAGAGAGAGAGAGAGCGCATAAGATTGATTTGGAGAAGGATGGGAAATGAAATCGGCCATGCCATTTCAAAGGGATCTTCCTAGAATTTGCCTTCATTAGTCTGCAGTTTGATAGAAAGTAGGGATAATTTCAAGCTGGGTTGCTGGATGGCACTCCGATTTGCCATCCTACTGAATGTGAGGCTATTGTCTCAACCATAGCACCACCTTCCTTGGAAACGGATTTTGGGTTGTAGGTTCATCTAAACATTGTGTTCCATAAATCTCATCATAAAAAATTGTCTTCATCCAGCATTGTCTGGGCACTTACCTACCCCATTCTTATATTGGACTGAAAAATAATTATGGCTGTACCCATCAGCCTAAGGAGCTCAAACATTCTAGTTTAGATCACTTTTACCCTGCCCTCCATGCTGAAATGTCACTGGATCGGTCAACTATGAGTCGAACACCCCTGAAAGTCACAGATGTGCCACCAAAGTATGCTCATTTCCATTACTTCACTCTTCCCAACTTTCACACACCAACTTATTTAATCAATAGTGCCTATGACTATCAAAATAATTCTGCAATGAGTTTCGTACCACAAACATTTTTTAACAATTTTGCTAACTAAATAGAAATTTCTTACAAACTCAGAACTAAATATGACAACCGTTTCATCTGTTTCCTATGGGAGGTGCATATTTTGAAAACAAAATAAATCATCTTGGTTTTTCCATCATGTGGTGTGTTACTTATATGATGATATGTTCCATCCTCAACAGATACCTTACTGATAGGTTGTCCCCACATGGCTTTCGTATGTGATGTTAAGAGGAATGGGAAATTACTATCTAAATTGCCATTAAAAGTGAGTGAGAGAATTTGATAGTTTCACACTAAATCTATGCTGACTGCAGTGTTGCCAAATGGATGTTGCCTGAAAGCTGTGAACTAGCCACTGCACAACACGCTCACAGCAACGTGACCATAGATGCACCCTCTGTGCCTTCGGTAGTCCAGGGTCCCTGCATATGTTGCCCCAGCTCATATGGGATTATTGTATCATCTGGAATGCTGTGGCTAGATATGACACTGATTTTTCCTAGATTATGTTACAGGTCAGTATCAAGAGGAAGTACGCTAGCAATACCCTCCGATGGTCAACACATACTGATAGTTTTTCAAGTGCACTGCACGCAGAGCTGAGTTTTTGTGTTATTTAGTATGGACCTGGATGTCTAGAAACTTCATACCTTGTTTTTCATTTAGTGTGTACTCTTTGACCAGTAACCCAGCTGATGCCTGTAAAATATTTTATTTGTTTGGGATGGCATAATGTGAGTCTTTGTAAGATGAAATTTTAAGCTGGTTGCAATGAGTCAGATGTACATTCTGTTACATTCCCATCTCTGCTTCTAACGGGGATAGTCATGAATTTTTAAGTGCAACCTTGAAAAAATAAATATACATAATTTTTTTTGTTTGTTTGTCTGCACCCCTGATAAATACTGAAATCCCCCACCGTACTACTGTAAAATGCTTCCAGATTAATGGCGCTGATTAAACGTACATGACTTTATGGCTACACCTCATGCATATATACTCAGCAAAACATTATGAAGTGCATGGTAGAGGGGTCTTCTCATCGTACCACCAATCACGGATTCTTCCCATCCCATCTGCATGTGGGAAGAATGACTTGAAATGCCTATGTGCATGCTGTAATTCAGCTCATTGTCTTCATGATCCCTACAGAAGGGAAACTTAGGGGTTTGCGGCATATTCACGGAAACCTCACTTAATAGTGCTCCTTGAAATTGTAACCATTTGTGCTGCCCTTCTTTCTATACATACAATATCCCCTAATAGTCCTATTTAATGCACAATTGTACATTTTTCAACATTTAAACCTAGTTGTCAATCCTCATGCTATATTGAAATATGAAAGAATATTTTTGCCACTTTTTAGATAACAGCATCATCTGCAAAAAGTCTGACTTATGGGTGATATTATTTGCTACCTCATTAATATAAAACAAGGACAGGGAAGGTTCCAGTTCGCTTCTTTGGGTCAGCCCTGAACTTACTTTTACATCTGTTTATGATCCTCTATCCAAGATAACATGCTGCATCCTCACTACTAAGAAATGCTCCGTCCAGTCGCAAATTTCATGATACCCAATGTGATCATACTTTGATTGATAAATTTTGGTATGGTACAGAGTTAATTGGTCCCTAGAAGTCAAGAAATACAGCATCTGCATCATTGGATCGATTCATGGCTTTCACGATGTCATGTGAGAAAAGCATAAGTTGGATGAAACGTGATTCACATTTCCAGAATCCATGCTTGTTGGCATGGAGAGGGTGATTACATTCAAGATACCTCATTACATTTGAGCTCAGAATACGTTCTAAGATTCAACAATGCACAGGTATAAAAAATATTGGACAGTAGCTTTGCGATTCACATCTGTTAACCTAGTTTGATAGATTTAACACTGTGCTTTCTTCTGATTACTGGGCACAGCTTTTTGTTTAAGGTATCTGCAATGTGCTGCGGATTGAAGAGGGGCTAACCTAGTTGCCAATTCTGTATAGGTACTGTTGATCAAAGGTGGACTAACTCGGATGACAATTCTGTATAAAATATGATATGGATTATTCCACGCAATGTAGCTTCATTTATTTTCAGAGATTTTAACTGTTTCACAATGTTACTGATACTAATATACGTACTGCCTTTGCTGTGAGACAAGGACTGTGATAGCAGTCCTAGATTTTCCTTTATGAAGGGACATTTGAAAGCTTGTTTCAGCATATGTGTTTCTGCTTTGCTACCTTCAATTCCATTCCCTGTGTCATGGATGTGTATTTGGATACTAATTTTAGAACCACTGAAAGCTTTCACCCATGTTTCCCTTTTGAAAGACAAATGTTTCATTTAGCAACTCTGTATCTACAGCCCTATGCTTCAATTCACACCAACTGTGCTGTAGCTGCTGGTTCCATAAAAATTCTTTGCAAAGCCTGTGTGTAGATAGCATGATCAGAATGAAAGGAAAGATTACTGTTAAGATTGATGCAACCATTTTGGATGACCATGTTCATTTAGTGGCAAATGTATTGTTTCTGGCATGGAATTCTATCTTACAAAATCGTTAAGTCCTCACTCACATTGCTGGTATTATCACAGTCCGGTCTGATGAGTAAAAGGAGATCTTACACCACAGTAAACAAGTGTTCATAATATTTTGTCCCTTCTTGTACTTCTCTCTTTTAACATAAACCTTCATTCACTGCAAGTTCATGATGGTTTACCTTTGTCATATCAAATATTGTGTCTAAAAAAAAAGTTTGAAAATATTTTATAACAACACATGTAAAAGATATGGACATGTGCAAGCTTTCAGAGCCAATGTCTCCTTCTTCTTCAAGAAAGTTTGGAGAGAAACAAGGAGGGATGGAGGAAATGGACTGTCAAGATCTAGGAAAGGAGAGGGAAAGAGAGATGAAAATGTCATCCAGAACCCTCGGTCAGGGGAGACTTAGTGGATGGGATGAGAAGCAAAGACTGACTGTTAGTGCCTGCAATTTCAAATCTCATCTGGTGCAGCCACCAGCAATTAGTCTTTCTTTCTCATCCCACCCAGTATGTCTCCCCTGACTCAGGGTATTGAGCACGTTTTCCATGATTCTTTTTCCTAATACTCGTCCGTGCTTTTCCTTCATTGCTCTTCGTTTCTCTTCAAACCTTCCACTAGAAGAAGCCATTGGCTCTCAAACTTTGTGAGTTTCAACATCTTTTGTATTTTCTACTGCCACTGTTTGATGAGCAGATTTTGAATATTGTGTGTGACTGACGTATTTCAACTCTGATCAAGGGCAACCTAACTCACATTCTTTGTTAATTGTTTTATAAAAGCTATAACCAGATAGCTTCTCTGTTTCAAGAGTAATGATGGTGAACAATTCTGATTTACTGATGTCAAGTATCATGCTAAAATAACAATTTGGTAGACAACAATTTAACAACATATAACAAAGCACATTATAGTTCGATAGGTTTGCGGCTTTGATAAGTGAGCCACCACAACAAAACAAATGGTTATTCACCACCTTTACTTAAATAGTAAACATGTTATATTCTTTTTGGTGAAGACATCTGCGTATTGAACAAGAGATTAACTAGGGGAAGCCAGCAGGGGCAACTCATACTAATTTTGTAGTGAATGGCAACATAGTTTTGAGATTTCGTGAAAAATGGTTCTGAGTAAACATGTAACTAGTCATTATGCATGATATCTTCTAACTTCCTTTGAACTTACACTGGACTGATATGTCAAACTGTGTGACAAGGCAATAGTTTGTTTGAGAAGATCATTTTTTCCTGTCTCTCCACAGGGTACTCTCGTGATCTTTTGTCAGTGACTGAAACAGGATCATGCAGGGATTATAAAGGCTAAGTGTGTGGATTTACACCTTTCAACAATCGCAGATAGTTGGGAACTATGACTCATTTAAGTTGATGTTGAAGGATTCTTTTGAGAAAATATTCACATTTGTGGCCTAACTTCTTGGCTTTATGAATTAAGATGGCCATATACTTTCTCATCTTGTGACAGGAACACTGTGAAATTTTGTACTATTATTCTGGTTCTTGAAACTTTTCTTTTGACACGAAGCAGAATACAGTTAACCTCATGTTGTAGGAAACCATGATCTTCACTTTTATAATGAATAAAAAACATTGCCTGGATCACTTCTTTTATGACTGACTACAATTTCAGTCTGTATTGCATATTATCTTCACATCTGACACTGCAAAGTACAGTATGTCAACTAACATTAGTCGAAAAACTGCACTTTGTGGTGCCAGACTTGAAGATGATCTGCAGCGTAAATTGAAAGCAGTAATCAGTAATAAAAAGAAAGTGATCCAGATGGTGTTTGTCTATTTATTACAAAATGAAAGGCTTTATTCACAATAACTTTGATTGCCTGTGCTATCTACTAATGTGAGAGCCTATGTTCCACCTTCATTTCAGATTGCTCTAAGTAAATTATAAAATGTAATGACTCCATACACAATATCACTCCCTACAAAACACTGACTAATAGCTCTGTGATTGTACCACAGAATGCAGGTCTACAGATATACTCCTGGAGATGGCCTTCCATAATTTCTTTTCTGATGATTATTCCACAAATTGGTAATTCTACCATGCTGCATTTACAACAGTCCTTGTAGTGTAGTTGATGGCATTACAAGACATTTAGGTCTATAGGGAACGCTCTAAGAATAATTTCAAGTAACAGCTTTATTCCTTTTGATATTTATATCATTTATTCATGGCAGATAATCTGTACATTTATGACCTGATAATTGTGCCATTGTGCCTATTGGCACACATTTTCTGAAGAATCTAAAGAAAAAAGAAGAATAGCTTGCAAAGTGTGATGTAGGATGGAAATTTAACAGATAATTAGGAAGATTTACTAAAACAGTGGAAACAGTTCTCTGATGAACTTTTCAACCACAAAGAGGAAGAATAAAGCCACATGGTAATGTAAATTTTTGAGTACAAAGATGGATTCTCCTTATGAACAAGGATGGCGACACCCAACACAGGAAGAAATAAGTTAGCTTCCTGTGGATTTAAACAATAACTAGACCACAGGAAAAGATAGTGTAACTGACCTTGTAAAAGTAGGAATACTTACTGAAAAAATACATCAAGACTAGAAAACTGGCATGGTATACCAAATACACAAAAAAATGGTAAACACGTGAAAGTAGAAAAAGGGATTACCATACTAGATGCACTCTAACCAAACTCCTAGCACAATTAATAAGACCGTGGATGAAGATCACAGCGGGCTCAGACCAAGGAGTATTCCAACACTGTGAATCATTGTAAAGTCTTCACATTCAGAGAACTACTGAAATCTGGATGTGAATTCAATATCAAAATACACACTAAATGTAAGCCAATTTCAAGCAAAAATATGATTCAGCAAACAGGAAAGAACTATAGAAACCAATGAGAAAAGGTAAAGTCCCAAGAGAATTGATAAATCTCAAAAGGATGACACAAATTTGTAGTCCTATCAAGACCGATGGAAATGTATCAAACAATTTTGAAATTTTACGTGCACTGCACCAAAAAGATGCTCGCTTAACAATTCTTTTAAGGAAAATCACATAACACTGGTGTAATATTCTACTACTACTACTACGTGATCAGGCCCAGTGGACCGCACGCATCTACAAGTTTCCTCCTCCACTGTATTCTGTCCATTGCTGCTATCCACCATTCATCCACATCTATTGACATTTGTTTTAAATCTTCATGGAGTCCATCCCTCCAACGCTTCTTGGGTCTCCCTGGCAGTCTCTTTCCTGTAGGTGTGAAATCCAGGAGCTTCCGAGGCCATCTGTGATCCTCCATCCGGGCCACATGGCCGGCCCACTGCATTCGCTTGGCTTTGACAGCTCCTGCTATGTTAGGCTGCTGGTATAGTTCCTCAAGCTCTTGGTTGTATCTGATCCTCCATTCCCCTGTATCTGCATCCAGAACCGGACTGAAGATCTTCCGAAGCACTTTTCTCTCAAAGACAAGGAGCTTATGGAAGTCCTGTTTCTGGATACTCCATGTCTCACAGCCATATAGAACAACAGGCTGGATCAGTGTTTTGTACAGTCGAATCTTGAACTGTCTGGAGAGAGATTTGGACCGAAGCAGTTGTGCTAGGCTGTGGTAAGATGGGTTTCCTGCTTGTATTCTGGCATTGATCTCTGCTTCACATGACGAGTTCTCAGTGAAAAGTGCCCCTAGGTATTTAAATTCTTGCACTAGATGATCAGCAGTCTGACAATGACCACGCGTCATAACGAGGTACTCTGTCTTAGCTTCGTTTATGTTTAGCCCAAATTTGCTGGTAGCCTCCTTTAGTGCTTTGGTCATTTGCTCCAACTCCTCTTTCGACCTAGAGAGTAAACAGATGTCGTCTGCATAGGCTAAGTATGCCAGTCTCTTTCCTTCGATTTCAATCCCTTCGTTCTCTTGGAAGGTCTCGCGTACCATCTTCTCGAGGGCAAAGTTGAACAGGATAGGGGACAAATCTCCTTGTCTGAGTCCTGTCACAATTTCAAATTCCTCAGTTACGCGATTTCCCATCTTCACCTTTGCATGTGTTTCGTTCAGACAGATCTTTATCAGATTGATGAGTTTCTCTGCTATGCCAAACTCCCTTAAACAGTTGAGCAGGCTCTTGCGATGTAAGCAATCATAGGCCTTCTTAAAATCAACGAATAAAATATGCAAATCTTTACCATATTCACCCAGTTTCTCAGTGAGCTGCCGGAGACTGAAGATGTGATCTACTGTTGACCATCCTGGCCGGAAACCTCCCTGGTACTCCCCAATCACTGATTCTGCCACTGGCTGAATTCTATGTATGAGGCAATTGGACAGGATCTTATAGCAGATGTTAAGCAGAGCGATTCCTCGATAGTTGTCACATTTCAGTTTGTCGCCCTTCTTATGTATTGGACAAATCAGAGCTGTTTTCCATTCTCCTGGTAGTTCTTCTTTGGTCCATATTGTCTGTATCAGTAGGTGTATTTTTTCTGCAAGTTTCTCTCCTCCTGCCAGGATCATTTCAGCCTGTATTCCATCTTGACCTGGACTCTTATTCTGTGTAAGGTGTCTGATTCTGGTTTTTATCTCATCCAGGGTAGGTGGGGGATAGTCTGCATCGGCTGTAATTGGGTACTGGAAATCAAACTGCAGTTCGGGTTCATCACAATTTAGCAGCTGTCGAAAGTACTCTTTCCCTCTCTCAGCTATGTCCCTATCGTTCATCAGGATCTTATCACGGGAATCTTTGACAAATTTCTGCTTGGCCTGGTGACCTTTGCAGAGGTACTTCACCCTCAGAAACATTTCCCTCATCTTTTGTTCTCTGAAGTCTGTTTCTGCTTCAGTGATGATATTCCTTATGTATTTCCTCTTTGCTCTTCTCAGACTCTTTCGTACCTCCTCAAATTGTGCTTTGGCCTGTGCCAGATTTGTCCCCTTCAGCCATTTGTTCCTGGCTTCCATTCTCCTTTCCAGGGCATCTGCACATTCCTTTCCAAACCAGATCCTCTTGCCCACTGGGTTTCCCATGAGTGTTTCCTTTGCTGTATCCCTAACTGAGCTCTGGATGTTTCCCCACATAAGTTCGAGGTCCTGATTCGCATCCACTTTACTGAGTGCTTCAAAGCGGTTACCAAGTTGCAATTGGTATCTGGTCTTTGTTGCCTCATCTTTTAATTTCTCCACATGGTACCTTTCCACTCTTTTTAACTTAGGCCCCGTTCTTCCTTTACACTGTATGTTTAAATGGCCTCTGACCAGGAAATGATCACTCCCACCTTCGGCACCCCGTGCTTTCTTAACATCTAACACCCATCTCTTGGCTCTGAGATCAACGGCAACATGGTCTATTTGATTTACAGTTCTCCCATCTGGTGATACCCAGGTTCCTTTATGTATGTTTTTCCGCTGGAAGTTTGTGCTGGAGATGAACAACCCTAATGATGTAGCGAAGCTGATGAACCTAACTCCATTGTCATTGCTTAGGTTGTGTAGACTGTGCCTACCTGTTGTGTCTTGGAATATTTGTTCTTTCCCAACCTTGGCATTCATATCACCAAGGAGGATCCTCAGGTGTCCATTTGGTATAGCGTCCATCACTGCCTCTAGCTGTGCATAGAACTCATCTTTCACTTCACATTAGCTCTCCTCCGTGGGAGCATGACAGTTCACAAAAGTCGCCTTAATATGCTTTACTTCCAGTGTTAGAACAGATATTCTTGGGGTATTCTACCTTTATTATTTTACAAACTGGTTTTTGGCTGTTATATTATCATCAGATACAAATATAAATATGTGTGGCTATGAATTTTGTACAATCAAAGATTTTGGACTAGTGCATTGCAGAGTATCTCAATTGGTTTCCAAAGATTACAGTTCTTAGGAATGAAATGAGTGAAAATGCTATGTAAAATTACTGACCATTGATAAAATATGTGACACATTAAATAATTAATTATATAACAAATAACAACAATTATTGTGGGAAGAAAATAAATTGAACAACGAACTTTGGTGGCACGTTCCAAGGGAGTGGCTGAACAAAATACCTGATTATGGAATAATAACCGAAAACTGTTTGTAATATAATACATATTATAGAACACTACACTAGTGTCATACGTGTTATCACTCATAATATATAAGGTATTCTAACAAGAACTGGCAGAAAAGCCAGTCAATGAAGTTCTTTTTAAATATGTCTTGTAATATTCTTTTTAAATATGTCTTGTAATACGTAGGACGGAAGCAGGGACAAACATTCCAGGAGGGAACTTCTTGGCAGATTAAAATTGTGTGCTGCACTGGGACTCAGACGTGGACTGAGGCAGACACACAGTTTTAATCTGCAAGGAAGTTTCAAATCGGTGCACATTCCACTACAGAGTGAAAATTCATTCTTTTCCCAAGAAGAACACTTTTAGTGTGTAATATGTAACTTAGGTAGACTATAATGCAGACTATATTAACAATCTTTTTGCAGATGAAAGACCTGAAATAAAAAATAAAACTGATGAGGATCTATTGTGTCAAGTCATTGCAACTGTTGACATCAGAAGAGCAATAGGAACAGCAAAAGACAGGAAAGCAGTTGGTCCAGATCAAATACCAACTGAAATGCTGAAACTATTAGATGATAACAGTATCTTAGTTCTCCATAAAGTATTTAATCAGATTTATAAAATGGATAATTTCCTGACAAATGGCTGATGTCACACTTCATACCTTTGCCCAAGAAGAGCAATGCAACAAAATGCAGAGATTACAGACTAATTAGCCTAATAAGCCTTCATATCCTAAAGATATTTCTCAAGATCATTCAATATAGAATCACTGTGAAGTGTGAAAGAGATATGGGATCTTCACAGTTTGGATTTAGACGGGGTCTAGGTAAGAGGGAAGCAATGGTCACCATTCAGTTATTGGTTCAGAAGTGCTATGATCAGAAGAAGGATATAATGCTGTGCTTCATATATTATGAAAAGGCATTTGACAGAGTGCAACACCACAAACACGTATAAATTTTGAGAAGACTCTACATACTTGGAAAAGATATTCATTGCATAGAAAATCTTTATTGGATCAATCAGCTGAGGTTAAAACTGGCAGTCAGGTGACAGAAGCACAAAGAATCTGTAGAGGAGTTAGACAAGGATGTGTGCTCTCACCATTCCTCTGCATAACATATAATTCCAGGAGTCACTTGAAGACTGTGTTATAGGTGTTAAAGTAAATGGGATATGGATTAACAACATAAGATATGTGGATGACACAGTCTTAATTGTTGATTACATGAACAATCAGCAAGGCCTCCTTACTGCAGTGGGAGAACACAGTAGAAATATGGACCTCAATATCAACACCAAAAAGACAAAATTTATGATAGTCACTCACAATTCAAACAAACATCAAAATGTAGAACTAATGCATAACAATTAACCCACAAAAAGGGAGAACAGATTCAACTACTTATAGATGCGGTTATGTTAAAACCGGTCATCTGATGTGGAAATCAGATGTAGAATAGAAAGGCCCATAGTGCATTCATGAAATTTAACAAAGTGTTTACAAGCACTGACTTTGATCTTAATCTCAGAATTAAATTTATAAAGAGCTATGTGTGGTCAATACTTTGGTACAGCACAGAAAGTTGGATGCTGAAAGTAAACGTTATGAACAAGTTGGAAGCATTCGAGATGTGGTTACGTCAAAGAATCTTTAAAATTCCATGGAAGCAAGGAAAAGAAATGAAGAGATCAGTAGAATAGCAAAACGAGACCGAGAACTACTAACCACAATCAGACATAGGAAACACTTACTTAGGTCACACGGTTTGAATTGAGAGGTATCACTTTCTTCAGCTGATAACACTAGTCAACAAACAGTTTGCATCTGGGATGTAATACATCAACTAGTATGTATTTTTGTGTGTAGAATCCGAATATACGTTTCAAAATGTTTTAGTATGTACCATTTTTGAGTTTTTAAAGTTTTTTATTTTTTGTATTCAGTATTTTGCTTTTTTACTGTACTTCTGTTTTGATGTTTAATTGTTTGTTTTTGATTTGAAAGGAGAGCTAGAAGACCTACAAATCGTCAGTAAATGGTTGATGTGGTAATCCAGTGGTGTGAAAGAGATCCTCAGTGAGAGTTTCCTATGAAGAATAGTGCAAACTTTTTGTATTTAAAACTTAACACTAAGGAAAATGGCAACTACAAAATCTCGTTGCTGTCTAAACCACCCTGACAACTTTTGTTATGTGTGTGGGAAATTCATTCCAAAAGCCCAAAGAAAACCAGTCACTGATAATGTTAAGAAGGCATATAAATTGTATTCTGATTATCCTGCTGGTGATCAAGATAAAATTTTTGCACTTCATATTGCCTGCATAATACATACTACAACCTTAACCAAGTGGTTGAAAGGAAAACGCTGAGCCATGCCATTCTCTGTTCCAATGGTGGGATGTGAGCCCAATGACCATTATTCAGACTGTTACTTCTGTCTTATAAATTATTTGGGACATTCAAGTAAAACTAGACATAAAATAAGGTATCCAAATGTATCTTCAGTGCATTTGCCTGTGGCACGTGATGAGGTGTTGCCTGTTCCTGTCCGTAGCTTGAAAGCCGTGGAACCAGACACCATGTCAAGTGAATCAGAAAGTATTGAACATATAGAACAGTACTTCCCTCAATATTATGACGCTTTGCCTCAGCTCTTTAATCAAAAGGAACTGAACAATTTGGTTCGCGATCTAAAACTTTCGAAACAGCAAGCTCACCTCTTCGGGTTGAGACTGCAACAACGGAACCTTCTAGCTCCAGGGGCAAAAATTTCCTGTTTCAGATCAAGAGGTGCTTCCTTTGCTCAATATTTTGATATGCAGAATTGAAAGTGTGGATGTAGAGATGTCAATGGTCCGATGATGCAGCTAGGTGTACAACATAATCCACAGGAGTGGCAACTATTTATTGACTCCACTAAAACCAGCTTCAAAGCAATACTACTGCATAATGGCAATGCATTTCCGTTGGTACCTTTGGCTTACGCAGTAGACATGAAAGAAACTTATGAAACCATGGCTTTGCTGCTATCAAATATAAGGATAATGAATTGCGGCAGCTTTGCTGTGATTTAAAAGGTGCTGCTCTCCTTACAGGTTTACAGGCTGGATTCACGAAATACTGCTGCTTTTTGTGCCTTTGGGACAGCCGTGACACCAAGAACCACTATACAATCAAGGAATGGCCTATAAGGAAGTCATGTTGTTGTTGTTGTTGTTGTTGTTGTTGTTGTTGTGGTCTTCAGTCCTGAGACTGGTTTGATGCAGCTCTCCATGTTACTCTATCCTGTGCAAGCTTCTTCATCTCCCAGTACCTCCTGCAACCTACATCCTTCTGAATCTGCTTAGTGTATTCATCTCTTGGTCTCTCTCTACGATTTTTACATTCCACGCTGCCCTCCAATACTAAACTGGTGATCCCTTGATGCCTCAGAACATGTCCTACCAACCGATCCCTTCTTCTAGTCAAGTTGTGCCACAAACTTCTCTTCTCCCCAATCCTATTCAATACTTCCTCATTAGTTATGTGATCTACCCATCTAATCTTCAAGGAAGTCATATGTTCCTTGATATGAAGGGGGGGCAAAATAATTTTATCGGGTTCAACCAATGGGTTATTGTTCACATCTACGTTTCCAGGAAGGAAGTCATATGTTCCTGGAAATGTAGATGTGAACAATAACCCATTGGTTGAGCCCGATAAAATCATTTTGCTTCCCCTTCATATCAAGTTGGGCCTTATTAAGAACTTTGTAAAAGCTCTGAATAAAGAAGGCGAGGCCTTCAATCACTTAAAGAAAAGTTTCTAAAATTAAGTGAGGCAAAGCTGAAAAAGGATATATTTGTTGGACCACAAACAAGAAAATTGCTGTAAGATCCAACCTTTGATACCAAAATCACAGGCACCCAATTAGCTGCTTGGTATTTTTTTAAAGCAATTGTGAAGGGCGTTTTGGGTAACAGAAAAGACAACAAAAACTATATTACCATTGTGAATGATCTGTTGGACAACTATAAGAACATGGGGTGTAGAATGTCACTTAAAATTCACTTTTTACATTCTCACCTTGATTTCTCCCCAGAAAATTTGGGAGTGTAAGTGATGAGCATGATGAATGCTTTCACCAAGACGTTCTTACCATGAAACACCATTACCAAGGCCATTGGAGACCTTCGATGATGGGTGACTACTTCTGGGGTCTTGTTAGGGAGAGTGATGAAATGGCAAACAAAAAAAGAAGAGGTCAGTCATTGCATTTTTCAAAAAGCAAAGATGATTAAAGGTGAAAATATCTTCTGAAATAATTTTGACCTTTTATTGACATCATGCCCATGTATACATACAAAATATTATTGATTTCAAACATTCTGAATGTGTATTTTTGTTTGACTTAATTGTGTCAATTATCACTATTACCATTTCTTATTCTACTTTGTATCTAGGAAATGTGAAGTCATAGAGAAAGACTGATTTTAACAGTGTATTCAGCACCCAAAAATTAGGTAAATCCACCCATTTACAAACCAGATGCATATGTCATGGCTCTGCAACATTAAGATAGTGGACAAGAATAAGAAATGTGGGGGACTTGAGCCATACTGGAAGAGATAGGAAGACTGAGCAAATATGATTGCAAACATCCATTAGTTGATATGCAGCAGCAGTAGAAGAAGAAGAAGAAGAAGAAGAAGGCAAAATACTATACAAGAAACAGGGATTAAAAATTGAGATCAGAGCATGCATTAGGGATAGTGAAAAAGTGGAACAGTTTAAATATTTAGGAACACATATAATGGAAGATAATGTGGTGCTACAGGAACTACAACAACAAGTAGCTACTGGTATCCAGAGTTTTATGTACTCCAGTAAGTCTAAGCTGCAGGCATAGAATCAGATGTCAAAGACAAGAATATATGATAATAATCAGACCAGTGGTAACCAGGACATGGACACTAACTACAAGACAGGAAAAGATACTACAAAAGCTTGAGAGGAAAATGTAACAGAAACTGTGTGGACTAATATATGAGAACAGAATGGAGATGTAGACAGAATGGACTGAAATACATCTCTGGAGAGTTATAAATGCTAGCAGTTGTTAAAACAAGTGAGATTTAGGTGGGTAGGGCATGTATAAAAGAAACAAGATTAATGAAGACAGTGTTCAAGGGAAAATCAGAAAGGAGAAAAGCTGGGAAACTGTGAGCAAAAGATACAGACAATATTGTAAACAAGTCAGGTCTTGAAGATGATATGGATAGCTGAGAACAGAGATGTAGGGAGAGGCTCAGAGAAACTTTGCATCTGACTGTGCAGCAACGGTTTTAGTATTAACACAAACGCTTGCCAGGTAAACTTGCAGTTTCCTGTTGGAGCATCTGTTGAAATAACATGCTTTTAAAATTATTTGTTGTATAGGCCCATCCTTACGAATAAGAACACTTACGGTATTTCCATCTTGGTATGCTGGGCCAATTGCACACTCCACTCCTTGTTGCCACTACAGAACAATGGAGGCCAGTATGTGCTTTTACATATGAACAGGATGTTGTGACCCCAGAGGTGATACCCAAGTATGCATTATTCATACTTCCTACTATTGTCCGCTCATAAATATAAGCGCCAAACAATTATAAGGTCATTCACGCAGTACACCCGAATTGCTTTCTACGTAATTTTTCAAGTGTTACACTTATCTAAAAAGTCACACAAAGTCCAAATAACAAAGACAGTTGTACGAAATGACTGAAGGACCCATAATACTAAACAAAGAGACAGCATTAAAATTCCATGTAAAAACTGTCTAAATCTGACAGCAAGTATACAGACCAGTAGAGGACAATTAAAACAACTTTTTTATTACGCAGCTTGATATGGACGAGAGGACAGACATTGCTGGCTATCTTACAAAGATCTGGACACATCTATAAATTCATAAACTGTACTCCCTTTAACCTTTGAAACAACCTCATAAGAGAGGGCATGAATATGACAATTGTGGGTACATCACCAATCCGTAACCAGTCACGAAAAGTGTAACTTTTAATGCAAAATACTTCCTTCACAAAGAATGAGATGATGCTTCTTGCAGTGAGTAATCTGTAACATGGGGGATCATACTTTCTGACTAATATGTTAATCACTGCTAACTCATATATACGTGACTTCAGTCAGTAATGGTAGAATACTGGAATCAATTTTAATTTTCTACCTATTGACTTTTAATGCATATTTTACATCATCTTATAAGATGATAACTGTGTGAGGTGTGTGTGTGTGTTTTGCCTGCTTTTGACAAAGACCTTATTGGCTGAAAGCTTACTTTGTGACAGTCTTTTTGTTGTGCCTATCTGTGACTCAACATCTCTGCTATATGGAGAGCAGCAGCTATTTTTTTCATGGTATAGTAACTTGGGAAGTTTAGATTGGGTCACTGACAGTTAAAAGCAAGATAACAAGTGCATATTGAGCTTAGTATTGAGAAAAACATGAGAAATTTGGAAATGCTTAGTTAGTTGGGGACACATTTACCACAAATTAAAACTCTGTTCCCTTTTTCGTTTCATTTTCAGCAAATGCCTTAAAAGCATCTACCAAATATCTGCACTGGATTTAGAAATACGACTCAGGGTCCATCATGCTGATAAAAGTGACTGGTAGCAGATCTGTTGCCATGTAGTACTGAAATATTTAAGGAGTGGAAATGGAAAATGTTCTAAGAACCATTTCTCTTCTAAAAAAAGGGTTTTATAGTGCTACTGTATTCTTGGTATTATGTTGCCTGTCCCTAAACTTGGTCCAGTTGCCAAACCATGGAGAAAATCTTCCAAACATGCATTAGTAGATGGTGCTTGGTCTTTGTGCCACACTGTGGTTCTCTTTGGAGCTAAAAAATCAGATGGTTATGAGAAGCGGTTTTTGCTGAAAACAGTTATACTATTTAAAAACATGTATTTATATGATTCTTGCAAAGAAGAAAACAGCAACCAGTCACAGTTAATAATGCTATTTATTTACACAGATAACGCTGTAACTACCAGCTAGCAAGTTTTCCTTCTCTTGTGTGGGCCTACTGAAACTCAATACTTCTGCTTTGTGGTGAGTGGTCTCCTTTAATCCTAAAGTATTTGGAATCCTCTTTACTCCTCGTAACTTTCTGCAATCAGGTTTGCACTTTTTTAAGCCTCTGGCTCTCCAGTGGGAGAACTGGCTGAAGTTGATACATTTTGCAGAATGAAACAGCAGCTGTAACACTGTAATTCAGTTCTGTCTACATTACATTCAAGTGGGAAAAGACACAATTCCACATGTTTCACAGATAACTAAATAACACTTGTGTCATCCATATAAAGTACATAACACAGTTAGCACCACTGCAGTAACGAGAGATATAATAATATCCTGTTCCATTTCACTTGAACAGTTTACTGCCTAAAAATCTGAACACACAGAACACACTTATAAATAATGCATGGCCTCAGTCAATCAACAACTTTTTTTTAACACTGTAAGTGATCATTATAGTTCCAACTTTAAGGAATGATAACTGGTTCATCAAAACTAAAGTTTCCATTCAATGACACACTACAGAACAGTAATCACACGGAGTGTTAAATGCAGAATGACATGACACACTTAAAACAAAGATGTCTGTTATGTCACAAACATCGTACACTTCAACTACAAAATCCTTTAACCACCAAAGATTACAGCTACTGCTGTTGGGTCTCTTGCTGCTGCTGTTGTTCCTGCTGCTGCTGCTGCTGCTGTTGAAGACTTTCCAGAATTGCAGTGGGATGTAAATGTGGAGGTAGCTGCTGCACCTCAACTCTAGTTGCTTTCATGGCTACGCCTTCTGGAAGGTTACGCTGGATGTATTCAAGAAACGTGTCTGCAGTAGAACCGGTGAGCCGTAGGAACTGCATGAAACGGAAGTATGTTCGAACCTCATATTGAACACGGTGTTTCTTGTAGATATGTATTGACTTCAGCAGAGTCAGCCTCTCATGGTGTGCCTTGCGTGGTGACCAGCTGCAAAACACATTATGAGAATTTATACTTTTACTTTATGGAAACATTATGTACTAGCAGAAATCATTGAATGTATGACACATTGCATATAAAAGTTAAAACTGTGTGCCTTTAGACTAACGCCTGTGCATACAACTGTTTACAACCAACACAATGAAAGGTAATCAATGTAAGTTTATTATTTCATCTGGGCAAGTAGCAGTAGAAAGACCATATGGTATTCACCAAAAAGTTACAGTAATAAGATTTGCCTATTCTTATTTTTATTTATATCTTTTGTTCCTCCCTATAACAAGTACAGCATTCTCTCATCCAAGATAACACAAGATAGTTCTGATAGAGTATTTATTTATTTTTTTCTGAGAAGGTAAAGTACTGCTAAACAATAAATGCTAGTCTGAATTGAAAGTATACGGAAGATGGACAGCGCACAACCAAGTGAATAATATATCTGAAATAATCTCTTAAATCTAAGACATTTCAACTCTCCAAAAAATTAATGTAGCATATCACTACCTACCTCACTACCTACCTACTGTATAATAATGAAAGACTGCAAGTGGTTTGTTATTCAATTTACAGTCTTCACAGATTTTGCTTCCAACTCATATGTTAAGAAACAAAGAGCTGCCTCCCTACCCCACTTTTTTTCTCTGACTGTCCATCTTTTTAGAGATGGTTGGGGAACTTCACTGTTTGATGGAGGATGTCAAATTAAACACCTTTCTGGCAACCAGTTTCAGCATTTTACTACACCATCGTCAGGCCCCTGACCAACATGTATGACGAATCTACCTTGGTTGTGATCAAAACAGGGGACAGCAATGCTGGTATTGGTAATATGTGCTATAGTGATCACTTCAGGTTGGCAGGTGATGGTTGAAGTGATCACTGAAGCAAATATTACTAATACCAGTATTGCTGGTCCCTGTTTTGATCACAACTGAGGTAGATTTTTCCTACTAATCGGTCACGGGCCTGAAGATGGCGTAGTAAAATGCTGAAACTGGTTTGCCAAACAAAATAAGTTTGGAAATTTGATGGTTGAAAAGTGTTTAATTTGACATTTCCAACTTTTTTATCTTGAAAAACTCATTGTACGTAGAATGACATGACCAAAAAAGTTATTGAATACCAGTTTGCATTGAGAAATAGAATGAAGCTACCACGCTTACATTATGGCGGTGTTGACAGGAGGCCGGCACGGAGAGTAGCATTTCACCATGGAGACTGGGTCAGGGGAAAATACATCAGTGCTTCTGGTGAACCAGACAGTGAAAGTAAGCAGAAATGTAGTGGGGCATAGCAGCTGGACAGGATCATGTCATGTTCATTATGTGAAGAAAGAAATGCCATTTCTAATGCAATGGCATGTATCAAGAGCTTTTACGAACCTGTCCTATACTACAACAAACTCGTTAGTCAAGCATGGCATAGGGGGAGTCAATGATACCTTCATAATAGGAAGACCTATGCCTATGCCTAGCCACTACTTTGCTCCATAAATATCCCAGCATTTTAGCTAATAAGGCAGTCGGTCAGACAGATCAATGGCCTACATGACATTTGCACTCAATCCTCTGATTACTGCAAAGTGATGTCTAGCACAAGTCTGTTGTAGATTTCTTGCGTGCTACTGAGCAACAACAGCCACTATTGGAAGAGAGGACTACCTCATCATAATCACCAGTCACAGAGTTCAAAACCACAGCCTGCCGCTTTCACAGATAGGAGGATCTGGGTGCCTTCCCTATCGCCTCGGGTGAGGACACTAGTGTTCCTGATATTTTGGTGGATTGACCAGAGCATAACTGAATGGCAGGCCCAGATCATCATACTACATGCCTACACAACAATTGTAATTGCATTTTGATAGATGAAAAAGAATGGTGGCATGTCGAACACACGACACCTTCACTCAATGCCGTGGCATCGCAGTACGAAATGTATGAAAAAAGTTTCATAGTTACTAGTTTATTTGGTCAAGCAAACTTTAAATTTATTCCTTGAACTACGATTTAACTCATTGTATCTCCATCAAACTTAGTTATTATGTGGGAAAAATTGAAAAATTAAAAATAGATGTGCTGGATTAGAAGAAATTGCCAGTCAATTACAGAAAGTTCTATGCATAATTTGCAACTGACTTAACTTTCTCTTGACAGTATATTTCTGCAGATCCCCTGAACAAAAAATTGTTCTCAGCAATTGGAAGATAACACAGATAATTTTCATCCCATGAAAGCGCAACCTGGATATTCTCAATATATATCAGTTGCAGAATATCCAAGTATAAATATGTTGACCTAATTTGAATCAAATTACTTTTTTCTGACAACCAAATGGATTCTGAAAACTCCAAACATGAAAATCCAACTCCCATTCTTCACACAATATTGTGTGAGCAACAGATCAGGATAACCAGGTTGTATTGTTCCAAGCGTTCACTCAGAAGTACATCATTAATCGATAATGTCAAGAGATCACATGCTGTACTGTAGTTAACTTTCAGAAAGCTTATGCTCCTCCATACACCTACACATTAAAAAATATATATCAAACTGGTACTGTGTGTTATTACTCAACTAGGCAGTGGAAACAGCAATGATGTGTCATGGAAAGTTTTATGATCATAGAATGATCACTGATGTCCAAAGCTAGGTAAAGACATTGACACAAACTCCAAAATTCTTACCACATCAACACACAGGAGACAGTAAGGATACGATGACAGGACTGCAAATAGTCACAGATTTATCTGACATAGTGTTCAGTGTCAGAAATGCTGAAAAACCTTACAGCAGACATTCAGTAAAAGACATTGGCAACTCAAAGAAGTCAACTTATAAAATTACAGAAACAGACATTTTGAAAGTCTAAGAATGTCCAACAGCCTTCTATGTACTGCTTCTAAAGGCACGGTGATAAAGTATTTCAATAACAGAAATCCCAGGACTGAGGAGATGAACAAAAGAGAGGAAAGCCAAACATTCAGCTGCAGGTCACTGATGGCTGATACATACAGACATATAACAGGTCAGAAAGGCAGTTTTCTAGTCTGTTGCATGTGTCAGTGCCATTCATATTGTTAATTGTAGTAATTTCTGTTTATTTTCTAAATAAGATAAGTCAATCAATGGCTCTCTCTCTCTCTTCTCGGCCTCACAAAAAAGTCAAGGACCAAGAAGGGGAGGAGGAAATGAAATGAAACTTCATAGACTTGAGAGGGTACGTGATGTTATTTCAGAGATTACAATACTGAATCAAATTTCATACCTCCTGAAGCTAGTATTCCTTCATGGTTAGAGCCAGAGTTCTCTGAAGTAAACAGTACTTTCATCAGCCTTTACACATGTAGTATATGAAGACAGACTTTCAGAAACACACTGTAAGCACTCACTGCGTTAATTTTAAGAGAACACACATTTTTACTAGTGAAAAGTAAGTTTAAGCAACAAGCATAAATGTGATTATACATACGCTAATACTATCTGAGAAACCACTCCTAACAAACTGGCAAGTGGAAGACAACTAACAAGGTTTTAATTACTAAAGAATAATTTTGATGCACCTATTCTGAATAAATTGCTGCCCTACATGAAATGTATCTATGAAGTGCTGTTACACTAATCATTGTGGAAAAGATTGGTAGCAAAGAAGGCATAATAAATGTCATTAATCCAACAAGTAAACATATCCAGCAAATTGGAAAGTACTAGTATATACCATTCAGATTTTATTAGACTTCTTTTATTTCAATGTGTGTAGCAAAATATACCTAGGAAATAAAAGAGGAGTAACTAAAACATCTGGTATTAGGTAATGGAAAATGAGTAATGAAAATGATGAATTATTATAAAGAAAAATAAACTACACTCATGCTCATAAATTAAGGATAATGCTGATACATGGTGAAAGAATGCTTGGCAAGGCATTTTGCGGGTTTAAATCACCTTGGGGTATGACCATGCGGTGCATTTGACCTGCGGTCGTCGCACGGTGGCGCTAGCAGCAGTCCACACACGCAGAGGTCAGAGTACAGTGCAGCGAGTAAGTGTGCAGATGTTTTCAGAACACACATTGATGACATTATGAGGGGTAGAATACTAGGGCGATTGGAGGCTGGTCAAACACAGCATGTAGTAGCATGGGCCCACCGTATGCCACAAAGTGTGATTTCAAGATTATGGCAACAATTCCAGCAGACCGGAAACATGTCCATGCACTACAGTACAGGACGTCCACAGTGTACAACACCACAAGAAGACTGATATCTCACCATCAGTGCCTGCAGACGGCCACGGAGTACTGCAGGTAGACTTGCTCGGGACCTTACTGCAGCCACTGGAACAGTTGTCTCCAGACGCACAGTCTACAGATGACTGAACAGACATGGTTCATTTGCCTGGAGACCTGCAAGGTGCATTCCCTGACCCCTGGTCACGAGAGCCCACAAAGCCTGGTGTCAAGAACACAGTACATGGTCATTGGAACAGTGGTCCCAGGTTATGTTCACGGACGAGTCCAGGTATAGTTTGAACAGTGATTCTCGCCAGGTTTCCATCTGGCGTGAACCAGGAGCCAGATACCAACCCCTTAATGTCCTTGAAAGGGATCTGTATGGAGGTCGTGGTTTGATGGTGTGTGGTGGGATTATGATTGGTGCACATACAGTCCTGCATGTCTTCGACAGAGGAACTGTAACAGGTCAGGTGTATCGGGACATCATTTTGCACCAGTATATTCGCCTTTTCAGGGGTCCAGTGGATTCCACCTTCTTCCTGATGGATGATAACGCACGGCCCCACTGAGCTGCCAGCATGGAGGAGTACCTTGAAACAGAAGATATCAGGCGAATGGAGTGGCCTGCCTGTTCTCCAGACCTAAACCCCACGGAGCATGTCTGGGATGCTCTCCGTATCGCTGCATGTCTTCAAACCCCTACGACACTTCAGGAGCTCTGGTGCAAGAATGGGAGGCAGCAGCTACTTAACCACATGATCCAGAGTATGCCAACCCGTTGTGCAGCCTGTGTACGTGTGCATGGTGATCATATCCCATATTGACGTCTGTGTACATGCGCAGGAAACAGTGACATTTTGTAACACGTGTGTTTCAAGATGGTTTTATCAACTTATCACCAATACCGTGGACTTGCAGATCTGTGTCGTGTGTGTTCCCTATGCGCCTATGTTATTAACACCAGTTTTGTGAAGTGTCACGTTGTGTGGCACCACATTCTGCAATTATCCTTAATTTATGAGCATGAGTGTTGCAACCAGGTATCAAATTACTTAATCTTTAACATATGAACTTTCACATGTGTAAGTCCTATTAAAAACTGAATAGCCAAATAATTTCACTGAACACTAACTTCATCAACAAGACACTCTTTTTTGCAGTCCAAAGAGAAATAAATATTAGCTTATAAAATGGTCACAGCTGAACGTATCTAAAGTAAATGTGATAAAGAACAGAGTTTACCTAATGCAATTCAAAATTGAAAAGGATTATGCCTTATATTATTATTATTATTATTATTATTATTATTATTATTATTATTATTATCATTATTATTAGCATTAACTTTTCACTTAACAGTAGTCCAATAACATATATAGAAAATTAGCTAGTCGTTAACAATATTATGTGGAAAGGCAGTTATAAAATATACTCTGCAGAAATTTGAATCTTAAATAATCCAAATGAGAAGATGAAATTTTATCACCACTGATTCTACACAACTTGTATCATACAGTAAATTTCTTTACACAAATTACTTCAAATAATATGTCTGTCATGTGTTTTATTACAACCATCAGACAGGACAATAAGTATACTGAAGTAATAAGTGAAAAAAATCAAAAGCCTTTTTTTCAAATCTTTCGATGCACACAACATAAAAAAATCAATAAAGTTCTTTTCTTATGTCAATATACCACCCCCTGGACTAAAACAACAATCCACTACTTTAGCAGCTTAGGTACGTGTTGACCTTATTTTTAAATACAATACCTAGACAGGGAGAACACAACAGTTGGCACATTTGGTGAGCCTTGGATCTAGTGAATTAAGAGATACACACTATGACTACATGTGACATAACTTCCAGAGGCCAAAAACTGAATTCTGGAGTTCATTTTTTTTTTTGCTTTCTTTTTAAATATTAAGGCCTAAAGTGGTTTTGTCAGACCAGCCAAATATGGTATCTGGGCCTCAGCTGTTCTGGTTTCTGATTTAGTCACCACAATTTCTGTTTCTCTTCAATTAAATATTAGTGGTAGAGAACTTCAACCTCAGTTTAATGCTTCTACTGCTCCTTCACTGCACAAAAAGTCACTCAATTTTTAAATCCAAGATGTAACCTGACAACTCATGTATGTTTCAAAAATGGCTGTGTGTTTATATTCGAGCAAAAATCAATTGCGGAAATGGAAATCCGGCAGCTAGAATCACATTTCCAGAACTGATAATGGTGTGTTTACCTGAACAACCATAAGCGGTATTTGGAAACCTGATTTGGAAGCCCCATATAAATATGGTGACAGTACGTCTGGAAAGAGTAAAATTCTATAGACTGGAAATCTGCACACAGACTGATAAAACAATATTTTGCATCTACGCCTGTACTCTCAAACCACTGTAAGGTGCATGGCAGAGTGTAAACCCCATTGTACCAGTTATTAGGGTTTCTTCCCATTCTATTCACATATAGAGCACAGGAAAAATGATTGTTTCAATGCCTCTGTGTGCGCAGGAATTATTCTAATCGCATCCCTATGTGAGCAATGCATAGGGAATTGTAATGTATTCTTAGAATCATCATTTAAAGCCGGTTCTTGAAACTTCATTAATGGACTCTCTTGGGATGGTTTATGTCTGTTCTCAAGAGTCCTCAAGTTCAGTTCCTTCAATATCTCTGTGATTCTCTCCCATGGATCAAATAAACCTATGGATGCTGCCCTTCTCTGTATAGGTTCAATATTCCCTGTTAGTCCTATTTGGTACGTGTCCCACACACATGTGCAATATTCTAGATCCAGTAGGATGAGTGATTTGTAAGCAACCTCCTTTGTAGACTGATTGCAATTCCCCCATATTCTACCAATAAACTAAAGTCTAAAACCTGCGTTACCCATGACTTAGTCTATGTGATCATTTCATTTCATGTCCCTACAAAGTGTTACACCCAGCTATTTGTATGAGTTGGCCGATTTCAACAGTACTCACTGACATTATAGTCATAAGATCCTACATTTTTTTCATTTTGTGAAGTGCACAATTTTACATTTCTGAACATTTAAAACAAGACACCAATATTTGCACTCCTTTGAAATCTTACCAAGATCTGATTGAATATTTATGCAATTTCTTTCAGATAGTACTTCATTACAGATAACTGCATTATCTGCAAAAAAATGTGAGGTTATTATCAATACTGTCTGCAAGGTCATTAATATACAACATTAATAGCAAGGGTCCCAACACACTTCCCTTGGGCACAACTGAAGTTATTTCTACATCTGATAATGACTCTCCATCCTAGATAACATGCTGTGTCCTTCCAACCTAAAAGTCCTCAATCTAGTCGTAAATTTCTCTAATACCCCATATGACCATACTTTTGACAATACATGTACGAGTGGTACCGAGTCAAATGCTTTTCGAAAATCAAGAAATACTGCATCTACCTGACTGCCTTTATCCAAAGCTTTCAGTACATTATGTGAGAAAAGCACAAGCTGGGTTTCGCATTATTGAAGTTTTCAGAATCCGTGCTGGTTGGTAATGAGGAGGTCATTCTGTTCAAGATACGTCTGAGCTCAGTATATGGTCTACGATTCTACAACAAATTGATATCAAGGATATTGGATGGTAGTTTTGTGGATCATTTCTACTACCCTTTTTATAGATGGGTGTAACCTGTGCTTTTTTCCAAGAACTGGGCACGGTTTTTTGTCCACGGACTCTACGAAAGATTGTAGTTAGAAGAGGAGCTAACTCAGCCACAAATTCAGTACACAATCCGACAGGGATTCCATTGGGCCATGGAGCTTTGTTAATTTTAACGATTTCAGCTGTTTCTCAACACCACTGACACTAATATTTATTTCATTCATCTTTTCAGTGATACAAGAATTAAACTGAGGCAATTCTCCTATGTTTTCCTTTGTAATGGAACATTTGAAAATTGAGTTAATTATTTTATTTTTTGGTCTATTTATTGCTGTTAGATTCAATGTATGTCCCTCATAAGTGGATTTCTTACCTATTGGTTCTAGGTAGTTTTCAGAGAAGGCATTTAGTAATGTTTTGGAGGATGCCTTATCATGTGCACCCTAGTTAATTGTTGGAGCTTAAAATCTCCACTGATTATTACTGTATGATTGGAGAATTTATGTACAAGTAAAAAGAGGTTTTCTCTTAAGTTTTCAGTTACACCATGAGATGAGTCTGGTGGGCGATAGAAGGTTCCAATTATCGAGTTATGACCACCCTTGATACTGAGTCTTGCCCAAACAATCACACATGCAACTTCGATTTCCGTCTCCATGGATATGAGTTTCTTGTCTACTGTGACAAAATACACTGCCTCAATTTCCCATTTGCTTATTATTTCAATATCCACTTAAATTTTCGCCAAAAACTCTCATTGCTATCAATTCAGGTTTCAACCATCTTTCTGTACCTAGTATTATGTGAGCTTCATAGCTTTTCATGAGCGCTTCAAATTGTGGCACTTTATTGTGAATGCTTCAAAAAAAAAAAAAAAAAAAAAAAACCCCTCATGTGCACTCCACACACAGTCAGCTACCTGAATAGCAACCTCTGATGTTCTCAACCCTATGGTGCAAGTCCAGGAAGTCACAGCCTAGCTTGTCACAGAACCTCTGAAGCCTCTGGTTGAGTCCTTCCATTTGACTCAGAACCAAAGGTCCACAATTAGTTCTGGGGACAATGCTGCACATTGTGAGGTTCACTGAAACTCTATGAACAAAACTGGTCTTCTCAACCTTCTCTGCCAGTTGCTGGAATGACCCACGCCTGACCTCGCAGTCCAGGCGACAGGTATTGTGTTCCAATTTGCGCCACAATCTGCATTTGGCTGCACCCTGTTCCCTCAACAGCTGCCAGCATAGCATCTTCAACATGTTGAATGAGATTCCTAGATATGCACACTGAGCACAAAAGGTGTCATTTGCTGCCCTTGCTGCCATTTCCCTAAGGGACGCCATCATTTGCCGCATGTTGATAATTGATAGAACCCTATCCTTTTGCATATGCCTCCTCTTGACACTGAACAAAACAGATTTCCCCAAAACAGCTGAAGTGAGTGCCACTCGCTCAATTTCAGTGAAAGATAGTACCTCAAACTTGCTGGCTAGGGGAAATAGTGCAACACCCTGGTCCCTGTCCACCCTGTAAAGGACCCAGATCTACCACTGACTCACCACTCACAGTCAAGAGGACAAGTAATGACAGATCTTGTACTTTCTGCAGAGCAGATATGATCCACAGAGGCGGATAGCATCTGAGGTATAAGTACACGACTCTTGGGTGCTCTTCCAACACACTTATTCACTGTAGCTGCCAATTGTTTGACAGTAGTCAGGGCGATTTTCAGCTGCTTATGAACATCAACAACACATCCCGTGTTCGAGAGCAGCATTCACGAGGATGGGGGGGAGGGGGGGGCTGCATTTTGGCTGATGCAATTTATTACAAGACAGTGAACAAATAACTTTAAATTAAGGCTGCTGGTTATCTTTTAAGTTTTTGAGCTAAAATGTTGCTAATTCCCTATAATAATTGAAGGAAATACACAAAACAAGATTGCTATTAAAACAACACAAAAACCTTTGATAGAATTTCTAGTTTCTAAAAATGTTTTGAGGTTAATTACAGTTATTGGCAAAATCGAAAACTGAATTAATTTACAATACTTCCATATAATATATAGGGTTATTTCCATTTAAGGGACAACTAGATGTAACACAAGATGTTTGTTAAAATATCTGCACACCAATTTACTAAAAGTTGCTCATAGATTATGCACAGGACAATGGTAGCCTCCGAAAATTCTCAAAAATGCATGTTTATTTCCATTGATATAATGAAACTCAGGGGTGATGTATTCTTTGGCAGAACTGTGAACAACAAATGCTGGTTTGCTATGAAATAAGTTCCATATTCAAAGCATTTTTGCTGGTTACTTACACAAATATAGTTTTGTAAGTGTTCAAAAATTCTCATAAATAACCTGTTTCTCAAGTAATTGTACAATGAAGTTAGAGAATCATTGTTTTGAACAAGAATAGGCCTACTGTTCTCAAAATTTTTAAAAGAGAACAATTAAGTTTAAGACTATAATTGACAATAATATCAGATTCTGAAGAGTATGGCACTAGGAAGTTAGTGAAGGTCACCATGTTTTTTGGTCTATACCGACAACCTTAGTGGTATAAACCAAAAGAAATCCATCCTGTTAACTAGTAGTGGTAGTCACATTTGATGCATCTCTCCATGCTTGTCTAATCTGGGGGTGTCTCTTCATCTTAGGAACTGTACATACGATACTGTGCTGATAAGCCAGAAACGGCATCAAAATGGCAGAGATCCAGGCCTCACAGAACAACAAATGTTCGACATCACCAACACCATGAAAATATTACTCAAATAGAAACTGACAAACTAGTTTTTTAGGAATCGGGGTGGGTAACACAAAAATTGAAATAATGAAAACAAACAAAAATTGAATAAAAAATTGCAGAAGTCATCAAATAATTTCATATAGGCTGTTATCTCCACTAAACCTATACAGGTTTAACATTCAATGATTCAAGCTGCCACCCACATCCCCTCAACAGATCAAAACTTCTGTTAGACCTATATACAGGAAGATTAGAAACAGCCAGAAAAGCTTGTAAGGGAGTTGCAGGGTATTTGTGTTGAGCCATAATTGTTAACAAAAAAAATTAGGTATGTTGCACCACTCCCAAGTTAATTATCATTGCATTTAGCCAATCAGGCCATTGCCAAATTCAAGCAGCCCCCCCCCCCCCCCCCCCCACCGAAATTGTGATCTTCATTTGGTTTCCATGGACTGAACAAGAGATTGATACAAAAATTGAAAATGGGACAGTAGTAAGGATCGAGCCTGAGATAAAAACTGAGCAGTTTTGTGTGCTATCATCTACACTATGAGAAAAACTGACACTAGTTGTATCTGGCAGGCTGCTTGTATTCGTATGTGCAATGACCTGATTGACTAACTTAATGTTAATTAACTCAGAAATGGCACAATGCATCCAATTTTTTTCTTAACAATTATTTCTCAGCACAGATTGCCCTGCAATGCCATTATAATCTTTTCAGACTGTTTCTGACCACCCTGTAGACCATGTGAACAAAATAATCCAACCCCATGAACTGGTACAACAAAATCCATTAGTGCTAGGCACGTGCTCCATGACAGCAGCAACACTACATCAGTTTTACACATAACGAACACGGAAATACAGAAGCATCCGATTCCACCCGTCTACTTTGACCCAAGACGTCACAAATGTGGCGGAAACGACCATCCACTACAACTCCAATATGGTGCCTATGACGTCATTACATAAACATGACAACAAACACGAAAATACATTGAAAAACCAACCCACACACCTTCCACAAAAAACCTAATCAAACTAACAAGACAAGCATGGAAATTGGGGGGTTTTGGGTGGGGACAAACTAAATATAAACACTCGCCACTACACCAAACGACAAAAAACACTAAAATAACAAGACCCCACAACCTCCCCAAATTCCACTACACACTAAATCCACTGGAATCGAGCACTTCCCTTGACCTTACCACAATAAACAAACACACCACCAGAGAGAACCACTGACTACAACAATATGCCACCTATAAACATGCCACACACACAAACTAAACCAAAAACATCACCTAACACACAACACATAAACATACCACCAGAGAGCACCACCGATCACATCAAAATGACACGTACAAACACGCCACTCTCACAAACTAAACTCCGTGCCGTCCTGACATCACACACCACAACAGCCTTACGTCACGGGTCAAAGCCGATGGGTGGGATTGGACGCTTCCGTCGACCCACGAACACACATGACAAATCAAATCCAAAACAACCACAAAATCAAATGACCAATGTGGCACACACAAGAACTAAATCACCTATTGCAAACAAAACACACAAACACATCTGCAGCAGCAATCTACAAACAAAAGTCACATTTTTCACTCACCTCCCTCTCTATGCTTTTAGTCAAGTTTGTGCCATGAAGCCCTTAGGTCAAGCACTTATGGGTGGTATCGGTAGATTCAATACTTTACTTTTATGTTCAATATTACAATATTTCACCTTTTTCAAAAAAGCTCATCTTGCTATTGCTATTCTGCATTTTATATCCTCTTTGATGCTGCCGATTTGGTGAAACACTTATACTACTTTTAGAGTATCACTGTCTGATTCTCTCTTCATTGTCTGAATTAATGTAGCTATGCTCTATTACTCTTGTTTTACTTTGATACATGTCCACCTTATAAGTTCTTTTTATGACACTATCTGTTTCACTCAACTTATCTATAGTCATTTGCATCACTGATAGCGGTATGATGTCATTGCCAAAAGTTTTTTCCCTTCTATGTACAGACTGAATAATATGAGGGATAAGCCAGGACCCTGCCTGACTCCCTTCTTCTCAATTACCGGGTCCTTCTCATACCTTTCGACTCTCAAAGCGGACAGAATGAATCTTTAATATGCTGCTCAAGGAACTCAAACTAGGAAAATTGTTTTTCAATAATAAGCTGATAATAAACTACAGATAAAGCAAAATCCATACTTTAAAAATCCCAGATGAGAACATGGTGTGCAGTGTTGCCATATGAAACACTGTATTGTTTCTTACAATTCTACCTTATGGCAGCTGTGGAAACAGAGTGTACTTAATCACTGACCCAGCCACGCTTCTGACTGGCAATGAGAAATGAAGGGAAGATGATTCTTCTTCTTTTTTTTTTGGGGGGGGGGGGGGTGAGTGTGGAGTGACATACCTCTCCTAGATGCTACTTTTTCTCATCCCTAGTGGAGTCAGTTTTAAACAAATGATAAGGTATCTGTGTTAAACAAGAAACTGTTGCAAGCTGAGAACATCACAACTCTAAGCAAGTTAAATTTAGACAGCAATAAGTCCACAACTGCCTTCCCAATTTACACCTTTGACACCTTTAAGCACAGTGCCAGTGGGTATTAGAGAAAACTAGTGAGTATTCTCCAGTTAATTATTTTATTGCTGGAATATATAATCCACGAGTATCACGTGTGAAAACAAGTAAATAAAGAGACAACTGAGATTTAATTCTAGTAAACATGAACCTACACATACCACCCATCTGCTTCAATCCACATCATCAAAATGGCAGACATAAACCACACAGTGAAATCTACATTCAACACAACTAAGATTTCATATGTATATGGCGGTATCACTGACTTATAACGGAACTCTCACCTTCCAAACCATCCTAGACATTGGGCTACATTGTAGTTCAGTTTGTCACAAATATCTTGCATGTAATTAATACAGAAAAGAAATATTCTCAGTGTTTTGTTCTACTTCTGTTTAAGGGCATCACAACAGTATGTCATGGATCAAAGCTGGCATTTGATATCAGTAAGCTCAACTCACCTCTGTTTTGCAAAATAGCGATAATGCGTTAAGCAGACAAAGAGGCATACTTCACAATGGCACACAAGAGGCAGAAAGAAACAGAATTATTCTTTAAAGACACTTAAACTTCTTCAGTAAAAGCTTTTCTGGGAAACCAATATGAATAGCATAATGATGGTAGGCAACGAAAACCTCATAACTCCATCTGTCTACAAAAATTCATAATTCCATTAACTCCATAATTAATGAGAGATTTGAAAGTGCACGGACTTCTCTCTAACAACAACTAGGCTTCTACTATAGAGTTAGACAGGTAGCAACTTTCCATATCACTTTATACTATTTTTTAAGAAACTGTTTTTGCTTCACCTGCAAAATTTAACAAAATGGAGTTACAAGAGTTTCATTGCCTACCATTGATATATATATAAGTAATATTTCATTCTGTAACTTCTTTGTGCTATTTCCCTGTAGTATGTAACACCAACAATACACAAGGTAACTGTTTGCAACAAAACAGGCAGTCAAAAGAATACGCAATATTTAGTTTGATGGATGACACATTAGAGTCAAGAAATTAATACCACTGAAAATATTTTGTGACCTAACTAAGTCTTCTCATTCACTATCAAATAATGAACAGTGGATTACTGACAAAATAATGTACATTTTTGAAATGACAAATTTGTTCCTGTATACAGTTCTCAAACCAACAAAAGAGGACTACACTGCACCTGGAGCAAGCAAATTTATTTGAAAATATGTTGTTTGTTAATTTCTCAAAAAAAAAAAAAGGATGACATTCAATTCTTCTTTCTGTTAATCTCACCGAGAATCTTTAGGAATGTGGAACAAGTCAATCAACAGATTAACTGGGCTGTCAGACATTGATTATCTGCAGTCTGCAGCATACAAAGGACTGCCCCCCCCCCCCCCCCCCCCCAAGCAAAAGTTATAGGCCTAGTAGAACACGTAATAGTTAACTTGTAAAAATGATACGAAATTATGCACTGATAATGGTACATGGTCAAAACATTTCCCTATATAAGAAGTATCATTCTAACTGTTCATAATTCGATTTGCCATGTTAACTGTTAGGTTACAAGAAAATTACAACAATCAAAACTTTAGTCATGATATTTTACATATGTACTGTACTTGCCACTCTCCCACTGTGATTCCCAATTCACGAGCTGCCATTGTTGCAAAGGTCTCATAGCTCTTTAGAACTGCAGGGTCATTTCCTCGAACTTCTATCTCCAAAATTTTATACAGTTTGTCTAGCTCCTCTTCCTGATACAAGTAAGCACACAAGAAATAACAATGAGCAACCAAACAAATTTATCTCGAGATAAATGTATGCTGTCTCGCATATGTTTACCTGTGGTGCTGATTTGGTAGTTACAGGATTTGTTGATGTACAGAAGCTACTAATAATACTCAAGTTCAATCTGCTGGAAATAGAAACTGGCACATCATATTGAATGGGCATCAGTAGTTGCTTACACTTGCCAGCAAGTGCTGCTACTGCCTGAAATAGACGTATAAGGCTTCAAGGGGAATTATTACTTTAACACAACAAACATATTTCTAGTATGGGAACACCACATAATCCCTGAAAGTATGTTCAGATGTGTCAACATATACACTTACCTAACCTCTTTCCCTTACTCCACATAGTGGCAGTCGATACATCCTAACAGAAATATAAAACGGAGCCACTTCAACATTTAACAGGATTAATATGGGCAGAACTGACTACTCGGTTCCACACAGAAAATAATCACTGCATGAATCACAATACATTGTAGAAATAATGTTACGGTATACCAAAGGAAGATTCAGAAGGTTATAGGTTGCAGTAAATACTGGGAGATGAAGCTTGCACGGGATAGGGTAGCATGGAGAGCTGCATCAAACCAGTCTCAGGACTGAAGACCACAACAAAACACCAAAGGAAATAAAATGACGTTTCTACTGCAGTATGTAGGTCAAATTAAATTGCGAATAAAGATAACTAGCGCGAAAAAATAACGTGAAGATCATAAAAGATGTATATCCTTTTTGTGGTAGTTCGAACGCGGTTCTAGTACAAATCCTTAATCTGCCAACGTACTCACACAACAACTTGTATGGATCAATTTAACTTACCAACATTTTGTTCATGCTGGCCGTTGTTAAACTTAGTCACTAATTTCCTTAACCGATTAACCAACCTTAACACCCGCTACTAAATCATAAAAACAATAACAACACAAAGATAACCACACAAACTACTACAATAACAATACAAAGATAATATTTTCATGAAGTATCGTAGCGAACACGTTGGTCAGAAAAAAAGGGAGTTGTCTTTACGTCACAAACGTGAAGCTGACGTCCGCCAACTCATGAAGCCCAAAACATTGGGTTCACTTCATTTATACCTAATTGGTTCCCCGCGGTGATACTTCCCCATTATGTCACTCTGATATGCCCATGCCCAGTTTCGACTGTTGGGCTTTTGTGGTCGCTTCCTAAATAGCAAATAGCATCTGGTGCTTTTACTGCATGGAGACATAATTGTTTTATCAAATATGCCAGCTTGTGTAGTTTATGTGTGTACTAATCGATCCGATCATAATCTAAAAATGTCACATTTCACTCTTAAAGTGGAGCCGTTCAAGTAATATTTTCTTTTGTATACATGAATTACGTCTGCCTTATTTACTTTTATTCTTTCTTGTGGTTTTCATTGCTTTCCAAACCGCAAACTCTCTCACATCCGATCCACACTATATCAACGGCCTCGTCCTCACACAACACACGGCTACATGACCGCACTGATTGTTGGTGCAGCATTTCACGCCTCAAATTCTTCCCACCGATAATTTCTTATTGTCCACATTTCCTTCCTCTTTAAATAAAAAAAAAGATTCTTGCTAGAACAGCCGGAGTCTGCTGCCTCATGTGTGTGTGTTTTGTGTGTATGATTGCTTCAAAGTGTGTGTATGCATTACTTCCATTTTGAAGAAGACTTTGGCCGAAAACGTATGTGAGCACTCTTTTCGCCGTTACCGCTTGCTACTCAGAGTGTTAGTGGTAACCTATCCACCTCACTGTATAGTTATTCCCTTACGAAGTTTGCTGTAGATAATCCACTGCACTTCAGAAGGAACAATGATGCAGAGGATTACAAAACCAGAAAAAAAGTTTGTTTGTAGCAGAAACAGGTGTTCACAGAGCAGCAACCAAAATTTCTGATCACTTATCCAGTGATATAAAATGCCTGAAACACAGCCAAGTCAAATTTGAAATTAAACTGCTAACTTTTCTCTTTGATGACTCCTCCTCAAAATGAAATTCAAATGTAAAATGAAATTGATGGTCAAACTAGACGTAGATCCCAATTGTGATATGTTTGATTATCCATGAAAAAACTGACAGTAACTGGCAAGAAATATTATGGGAAAAGAAGAAAATAGGTCACTTTTGGAAAGGTAGGCGTGTATGTTACACCAATTAGGCCATTTTTACTAAAAATGACGTACATACATGTAAAGAAAAATACCCATTTTACGGAGTGTAACCGTTTGAGATCATTCCGTTAATCACATTTTTAGTAGTGCTCAGTGCTGGAACATATTCAAATATTTTTTTTGGTTTTTGCCCTGTAAAGTGCTATGTTGGTCACACACTGAATGAGGCATTGTAGGTAAGATTTCAAAGTGAGAAGATGCGTAAACTACTGTGAAAGTAATCCACTAACGATCTAATAAAACAAGAACACTATTCTGCATTCCAGTATACCTATATACAGTTCTGTTTCTCTGGCATAATCGTGCATTTTGCTGACATGCGCAACATACGATAGCATACCTTGCTTCTTTCCTCATTGTACACGATTATGGACTAGCGAAGGACATGTCGGTAAGATTTTCGCAGACGTGAATTTTAAAAATGTTGTGCATAAGAGTTGAAAGTAGAAAATGTAACAAATAAGAAACATTACCAGTATGCAAACAAGCATTGGTTTCAGAGTTCAAGCATCATTTGCTATCGATACAAATACAGTAAAAGTGGAATTAAATGAATTAGGAAAACACGCTTTTCACATCCCTTCCTTCGCTTCTTCGTTATTCGAAATATGTCAACAAAAAGCAAGCTACATTAACGAGGTCACATGTGTCATATTACTACAGAAAATACGCATTCAAGCACAGAAAAACGATCGAAATTGCCCTCCTGGCACTATGTTATTCATGTAAGCACTGTAATTTCTAATTTTTAAAACAGTTGTTGCATCCACTCGACAGAGACAATGAACAAGAAGCAAATGCAAACAGTAGTCTGTTAATGTTTCGGGTTACTTAAGAAGGCAGCAGGCCCCGCCCACTACGGCTTCTAAACAACGTATGGTGAAAGTCTATAGAGCAATCTCCCTTCTTTTTCTCCTCCATGGTCATGGACATGCCATCGAGGTATAAAAAATAAAATAAGTGTTGTAGACCATTGCTCACAAGTATTTTATTTATTTAGCCTTCAGTGTGAGTACACTATTTAACGATTAACAGTTAAAAATTTGGGTGCAATTTTGTCATAAAATGACATGGTTGGAGACTGTGGCTCTTATTTGAAGACAAAAAAAATGGAATTTCTTTAAATTAGACAAGGACGTATTTCATTAAAATCATTAAAATAAGTAAATAATGTCTCTTTGCTACTAGGCAAACAAAGAAAAATTTAATATTTTAACACTGAAGTAAATCAAGTTTGTGAAATCACTACTCTTTAACATATAAACGATTTCTTAAGTAAAACTGCAATTCCACCTTATCTATTGTTCTGTGGTCAGATTTTAAATTGCTCAATAAACTAAATCTTGTCAGATGTCGAAGGACTGATCTTCCATTCTTTATTAGTAGACTAATAGAGCTTGTTGGGAATGTAAACCTAAGATCTCTAAGTTCTGAGAGGAATTGTTCTCTGTTCAGGCTCACATATTTGACTTATTGCAATCACAGGTGTCAAAATTCTTAAGTTGTAGACGAAATAATTGAGACAGAAAGCTGCCATGATTAAATCTCATCCTTGTGATTGTAGAAATAGCTCTGCAGTGCACAGAAATGTTTGAAATAATGGAAAGCTGGGTATGTGAGATTGTATCCAGTTGTAATATTTTCCTTTATTTATAGTAAGTAGATGCTTCCCATTCTTCTGTCCGCTGCGATTGGACTTGATTTTTACTTGATGTAAGAAGTCGGTGAAAGATAATTCTATATCTGAGGAGGCTTTGGATATAGCAGCTTTCTTGGTCAATTACAGTTTCGTTATAGAAAATACCTGTGTGAGCTTTAATACAAAGTAATTCTGTTATTTCTTGACATATGTCAATAACAAGTTTTCTGCTGTGTTTACCACAATTCCTATTCTCTATGGCACTGAGAATGCATTTTGAACCTGAAATTATCAAAATCATTTCATCATTCTAGGTTAAAGGGTTCTTCATGACGTCCATGAATGCTTCTGCTTTTGTCTTATAAGAAGAAGCTGATGAAGTAAGTTTATAAGTTCAAATGAATCCTTTCTTGGACATAAGGTAGCACACCCGACATTACCTTCTGATGCGATTCCTGAACCATCGATGTATATCTGGAGAGCTTTGCCCCATTTTCCGTGAGTATATGTGCTGATTATCACATTAAAGTTGCTGTCAATGTAGGCCCCTGTACACTACACATTTTCAATAAAGCACTATAGTGGAGGATATGCAGAGGCAAAAAGGCCTTCATACATGGAAGCCTTCTTGCTGTGATAATATTTTCATACATATGTTCCAAAGTCTGAGAGTTGCTAAAGAAATCTAGAGATTGATATAATATTCGGTTATCTAAAATAGTGTATAACCTTTTACATTTCTTACTACCAAATGAGTCATTACTTCTATCCTTTCACATATACACTGCTGGAAAAAAATGCAACATCGTCAATGACTATGTTCAGTGACACCAGGGTATGACTTGTGTATACTGAGGGGTTGTAGTATTAGTGATTTGTCACAGTCGTCGGCAATCAGATGGCGCTGAGGAGGCCTGTCTTTGCAACTTCTGATTTCACTCTGCAAGCACTATGCCAAGTATAGAGGTGAACAGTGTTCGCAGCATTCATTCCAGGGTACTATCATGCCTTGCCGATGGATATGTACTCTTGTTGATCAGCTTCAGCCATTTGAACAGGATCTCTTTGTGGGCCTAAGGGGAGCTCGGTGGATGTACCAATGGATTGCTGTACATGTTGCACACAGTGTATCATTGGCATGTCACTGCTATCAGCAGTAGTTTGTGGAATATTTCCACAGCTGTAGACCTTGTTCTGTATGTCCACATAGTACAGATGCACATCAAGATGGTTACATTGTGCGAACAGTGGTCACCAACTGAACATCATCCAAGGAGAAATTCAGGAACGTTTTGCATCTGCTGTGTAACTGAGAACCATTGGGAACAGCCCGCTTGCAGCAGGACTAAGAATATGTGCGCCAATGGCCAAGCTACCACAGACATCACAACATTGCCAAGTCTAGCTACCCTGATGTCATGAAAGAGTCTACTGGAGTGCGGAATGGCACTTTATTGTCTTTGGTGATGAGAGTTGGTTCTGTATGTATGCAAGTGACAGACGTACACATGTATGACATAGACCTGGTGAGTGCATTCACCCATGAGATGCAGGTCACTCCTCAGGCTTCATGGAGTGGTGGGCCATCAGTTACAGCTTGTGGTCACATTTGGTGTTCTTGTAGGGTAAAGCTACCAGTGCCTGCTACATGTCATAGGTTGCTCTGCTGGTGCTATCGCCATTTCTTTGAGAGGCAAGTAATTTACTTCTTCAGCAGAACAATGCACTTCTACGTATGACTGCTGCAGTTCCACATGCTCTTTGTGGTGTACAACAAGTGCCTGGCCAAGAACACCAGATATCTTGCCAATGAAACATCTACAGACATTGTGGCGCAGAAACTTATATGTTCAGCAGAGCCTGCAAGAGCCATTATCGAATTGCAACAAAAGGCTCAAGATGCTTGGGGCAGCCTATTCCAAGATGCCATTTGGCACCTTTATCATCGCTTGTATGCGATAATACTCTCCTGTATTGCTGTTAGAGGGGGCTACACTGATGCGACAGTTTGGGCACCCTTTATTGTGGCGTGTGTTTTATTTGTTCTAAATTTGTTATCATATATTCCTACAGTGATGAAATACTTGTTAATGAAATGATAGTTTCCATGAGGGTGATGCATTTTTTCCAGAAGTGTTTATATGCTGGCAAGCCATTGGTGCCTAAAATGAAGAGACATTTCCAGTGCTTCTAGTAAGAGTGCATTGGTATGGGTTGATCTCATTGCCCGAAGATGGCAGACAAGTACTAATAACAGACTTGATGTGTGGAATCTAACTAGGTCTGGAACCGAACTACACTCCCAAGAATTTGGTTGATGGTTTAACTTGGAATGAAAAACTCTTCACTTAAGTTTCATTACAACGCACATGCTATCTTGAAAAAATAATAACTGAAGTCTCCAAAGAAGATATTTCAAGGTCATTTCCATGTAACCAAACAACATATATTACCGCATTTATTAGCTTGCTGTCTGCAGAATTCTCTATGAAACCAGACGAGTATAAGCGTATATCTTCAGTCTACTGCAGAATATGAACATATATGAGCATTTGGAGCAATAATTTCTTCGAGATCATTAGGGTTAATTATGTACAAAAAGAGATAAGAATTGGTCCCTGGAATAAGCATTTGGATAGAGCTATAGGTCCTATAAACTGTTGCTGATATCTTACATAAATCGTGCTCTTTGTGAGGAAAATACTAATGCCATAATCCCACTGATAGGAAGACCAGTTTGCTTCAACTTTTATACAGGATGGAGACGTGGACATTATTATAAGCTGATGTCGCTTCTAAGGGTACTGATGTTAAGAACTTCTTTTCTCTGAAAGCTGAGAGACTGTCACTGCACAAAACTATTGTATTGTACAACGTTCCTCTACCTCTAATAAAGCCAGATTTGGATCAAGGTTCTTATTCATTAGTTTTGTAGGTCCTCAGCCTGCCATAGGCCTTTTGTTGCATCGCAGAACGCCTATACAACATCCAAGGCGGAAGCCGCCACAAATACGCAAGCGCCAGCCAGGGGCAGCAGAATGAGGTGTATTTGGCTCCCTGAGCCACCACAAGCCATGTACTGGAATTAAATAGAGGCATTCTTTATGGCCAATAGTGTTTCCACTGTCAACACCAAATTCATCTGAGCAAAGCTTGGGAGCCAGCATTCAGCCTACTAAAATCAAAGCGTCGGCTGAGTGAGACTTCAGCACGCAACGCTGGGAGTATTTAGGGACCAGAGTTGCCTCCAGCATCTGGCGCCATCATACACCCCCCCCCTCGCCCCGCCGCCCCTCCACCTGTGCATGACTGGCAGTTCACATGCGGTCCTTTTCAGTGGATTCTTGAAAGAAGATGCTCGCCAAAATGTTCTGTACATGCATACGGAACATGCTACGCAGAATATTCACAAAGGCCGATAGTTTCACACGCGGTTTATTCTGAAACCAACATTCGAAACCTCTCAAAACTTCACCGAAATGTCCGTAATTGCATCTGCTAGCACGTTGATATAAACTGAGCGCGATTTAACTGTCATTTCTTCATCTCACAGATAATTTTTTCGGACACATTTAACATGACCTTATCGTCCGACAGTGGGTCCACGACTGCCCGAATGCCGCCACTCACAGGGCATATAACTCATTCAATTACGCGGGAAAGACTTTTCTCTCATTGGTTGATCAAAATGATCGTCCAGTCTAATTAACCTTTCATGATCAATTTCGCGCGCAAACCGCTTTACTCCAATCAGCATTTGCAGATGCATCTACGTCTTTTCATACTGAAAAATTTCACAAAATGTTCCACAAATCGAAAATCAAAAGAAAACTATGCTTGAAATAAACTTTAGAACTAAATATCCTCTTACTATCTTCTTGGCTGCCTTATTACAAAAGCAAACGCTCCTAGACATACGTCATCCACCGGTTACAGGGATTCACCGTTTTGAGGACATCCTGGTTACATAACACTTGCTAGTTACAGATGGTGTAACGCATTATAAAACTGAAATTTGATGTATGTCCACACATACACACTCACATTCACTCTCATCTACTCCCACCCTAACACAAAATATAAATATCAACTTTTAAACTATTATTTTCCTTATGAATGCAAAATTATTAATAGTTGAGAATTAAAATTCTTTAAAAATAGCTTGTGTGCACTGAGAGTGCTGTTAGTATTTTCAAATGACAAAGAAACTTAAACTGTCGTGATTCCTATCTGAACTTACTAAGTGTCGATTAAGTACTTTTTAAAAGATTTTTTATATTTTCAAAACTATTAAAGTCATCTGCATGAAAATTTTACGCACTATTCTTGTAAATTATAAAAGTTCGTATACCAAATTTGAAAACAAACAGATCATATTTATCATAGTTATTTAGTTTCTTAGGTGAGATGAATAAGTGATTTTAGAACACGCCACAGTGAGTATTCTCATGGTCCGCTGTAGCGACAGGTGGGGCTATGATTCCGGCTGCCACCTAACGCTACTATACTGCAAGCTTCCAAAACAGCTTGCCATAACTTAACAAACTTACTGCAAAAATCTGCAGTCATGTAATAGCTGCGACGCTACACTCTGACTAGCACTGATTACTTAAACAACTAAGTTGTAGACAATGGAAGCACTATTTGGCAAATGGAATGTATGGCTTAATGGTACATCGCATGGCATATATTACAACATAATCTGGCAAAACCTATGATGAAAATATGGCAACAAATGTTTGTCAAGGGACGTTGCTAAGTGTACACAAATAACTTACTCATTGGAACATCCAAAGTATATGTGTTGCAGGTATTTTAGACTGAATAGATTCCTTCAGTTCTAGCTCTGACAGATCAGCATATACATTCCTTATAGCTTCCTGGCAGTGATTTATGTGATTTGTTATGTATCCTACCATCTGTCTGTGACTTAGAGGGTCGCCTTCTACAAATTTACTTTCAGCTACCCTTGTAGACAAATGAATTCAGATCCTATTCTTTCCAACAATATTGAGATTCGTGATTTTATTTTTATATTCAGAGTCTGAGGTGAACATGGAATGGCATTTACCAACATTTAAACCCATTGTTAAACATATGAAAAGGGCCAACTACATCAACCTGATACCCAGCGGTTTGATTTTGCTATCTGTTTATATTCACGTCTGAATGAGTTATAATTTAGCACTGTGTGATTTATGCTTCTTGCAGATGTTCTCTAACTAAATCAGTAATCGATTATGGCACTCTACTTACATTTTCTCCTACTGGCGATACTCTCACGTCCACATTTCATGTACTACATAGCTCACCATGGAGGATACGGAGTGGCTGAACCATTACATTAGAAAATCAGAGAAACAAGTTACAATGTTAGCCACCCTGTGCGAATGTGTGTTATGCTCTACATTTTATGTCGTTTTTATGAGATACACTGAATATGAAGTGTTCATCTTTGGCACACTAATGTGCAAAATAAGCTAAATGCCAAAATTTGTGCAATTCGAACATTTATTTACTTATACTTGGGTATGTAAGCCAACTCCCGGCAATTCCTTTGTCTTCGAGTAAAATCACGCGTGTCATTTCGAAAACTTAGATATAAGAAATTGATGTAAAATGTAAATGCTTTTTTTTCGTGTTGATTATGTCAAAACTCCTATAAGAGTTGCGATGTATTGTCTAGTACTAAAACCTCAACTGTAACATAACTGTTTTTTTCCGAAATTTTGACCACAGTATCCTCATTCACAACAAACAGTTTCCAAATTTCATTACATATTTACTTGAAAAACGTATGTTTTTGAAAAGTTTCAGAAGCTTGCAAGGATTTTCGTAAATTGCGAATGGTTCACATAATTTATTTCATAATAAACCAGTGTTTGTGATTTACAGTTACTGTAAATAAGCAACATACCGTTGTCATATTAGCTCTTTCCGATAACAGGCGTGTGCGAGGGAGGATCGGAAAGTAAAGCACAATAATATTTTTCTCCCCTGCTATTGCAACTGGAACGTTGAAATTACACGACGCTATAGTTTGAAGTTTGTACTACAATGTTATTTTTTCATGTGCAGCTCTAGTGAGAGAAGCGGTAACTACGAAACACATATGGTGCATATGTTATTGTTGTTAACTTGTGAAGAGCAGCGAAGTGTTATTCGATATTTGTGGGCCAAAGGGCATAAACCGAGTGAAATTCATAAGGATATGGATGGCGTGTATGGAGACGACTGTATTGCACGTAACAGTGTCTCCAACGGTATGCATTCTTCCAAGAGGGTCATGTGAAACTTAGTGATTCGCCATTCGCCAGTCGACCGGTAACAGCTGCAACTCTGCTGTCAAGTACGTACACAAAGAGGGGAGTGGGGTGTCTGGGGAGTGTGGACCCCCCCCCCCCCCACATTACCTACATGGAGTTACATATGACTTAGTAGTGAAATTGAAAGATACAAGAGACGATCAATAAATTTACGTTTTAGGGCGTTGCTGCAGCATATATACAACTTAGTGCCACTCGGATACGAGTATATAAGCAATAAGCACCGACATGTGGGCAAGGAATTAATGTGGCATTCATGTCTTTCTAACATACATGTGGTAAATGGGGAAACCTGAACCACGGCTAAGTTATTACCAAATGCGTCCAAACAGGACAAAAATGCTGTTATTCTTTTCTTGGCTGCCAAAGTACAAACATTGGTTCGAGATGAAGAACATGTATGGTTGCTGCTTCATGATAACACACATCCTTATACTACAAATGTTGCAATACAGAAGTTATGCCAACTCAGGGAGGAGACACTGTACCACTCGCCCTCTAGTCATTATCTCTCCCCAAGCGATTAACACGTCGCCCCCTTAAAAAAAAGGGGGGGGGCTTGACTGGTCGGCAGTTCCCGTCGAACAAGGATGTGCAGCAGGCATTACAGACTACTTCTTGCAGCAGGACACAGTTTATACCAAACGGATATCTTCAGTCTGGAGAGTCGGTGGGGTGATTGCCTCAGTGCTCACAGCGATTTTGATTGAGTGGCATACCCATTCTGGATTGTATGCCATGAAAATGGAAACTTTTTAATCACCACTTATAGTTTGATTTTCAATCCTACGACGAGAAAGTGATGTGCACTATTTATAGTGAACAAGACTATTGTTAGATTTAAACACTAGATATATCGTAATCCGTCAGTTATTGCGTATCTCTATTTTAGTCAAGACCAACTATTGTACTAAAGCCAACAATGTAAATCGTACGACGAAAAAAGCTTATGCACTATCGATAGTCCATAAGGCCAGTAATAGATTTAAACTCTCGATATATCGCTAGTACTATTGACTATCGAGTGGCCCTATTTTCGTCAAGACCAACGATTGGACATTGTTGGCTTTACTGGGGTTCATTTGTTTTGTTAACCAGGTCAGTTCGTACTTGCAGTTGAATTTTTTGTAAGCGCTGCCCTTTATTGTTCTGTGCTTTGTGCTCTTCTGATAGTTTCTAATCATGGATAAGTTGTCAACAAGAAAGAAGAGGAAAACCGATTTTGATTCGTCCACTAGCATTATGGTAAGTTATAAATTTGTAGGCATGTGTGGCGTGTGAATCAGTATTTGGAGACAGGCAGAACTTTGGGTTTGCAATATCTGTATATACTGTAAGTGCTGACATTTATTGTTCTGCACTTTGTGCTGTTCTGATAGTTTCTAATTTTGGATAAGTTTGTAACAAGACTATAATAGCCTAAATACCTATCTATAGCAGTTTGATGTTAGAATATGAAACGTTATTTGGACAGAGGTAGAACTCTGGGGTTCCAATATTTCAGTATTTCACAATGCAGTGGAGTGGTAAACATGATTACAAGTAACATTAAATTAGAATCGATGCAAAAAGACACTTCTATTTCCTTTGTACCCCCAAAAGCGCGTTGATCAACAAAAATATCGCCCAAGCACTGAGGGTTGTATTCCTTTTAAAAAACTGGTCAAAAGTCTAACATTATTAGTCCAATTGCAAAATATCACCCAATCTGGTCACCCAGGCGGTACTCAATTATGAAAACCTATTCTGATACAGAATGATGGGAAATGGTTGTGGAGAGTGGAAGGAGTATATGTGATGATAGCACATTCTCTAGTTCGTTCGTTTCTAAAAGATTTTTTCAGCAGTCTGCTAGAATTCGTCTGAGCTGACTGTGGCATGTATCCCACTAGCTTTCGGCCAAAATCTATTTACGCTTTTGTAGCACTTCAGCAACTGAAGGCACGAATTCCCTGCACAATTAAATCTTAAAATATGGTTGCATTAACGTAATAGCAGATGACGAAACATGTATGATTGAAGAAAAAATCATGCATTATCAAAATACCATCTTTTGTTGTGGTACATTTTATTTTATTTGGAAACAGTGTACAACAACCAGTTTCTCCAAATTCTCCACTGGGTAGGGTAGCTCTGCACCTTGATGTGCTGAGATAGGAAACCCTGGATTCAGGAGGCGAGGTGTTTCAAGTCCATCCACTCGCAACCTTCAAAATAGTTTTCTATCATTTCCAATTTTCAGGGAAAAAATGGTTCAAATGGCTCTGAGCACTATGCGACTGAACTTCCGAGGCCATCAGTCGCCTAGAACTTAGAACTAATTAAACCTAACTAACCTAAGGACATCACACACATCCATGCCCAAGGCAGGATTCGAACCTGCGACCGTAGCGGTCACTCAGCTCCAGACTGTAGCGCCTAGAACCGCACGGCCACCTGGCTGGCAATTTTCAGTGTAGGCAACGCTGAGATTCGTCCCCTACTGTAGGTCACCCCTAATTCTTTCCAAATTCCTTTCTTTACTGAGAGATTCAACTCACTTGAGGATGCAGCATCTCTGTTTAAATGAAAAGAGCTGCATCAAAGGTGAAACAAATATCTCTTTGGAGACTTCAGATATTAAAAGCCATATTTACATTGGAAGGCTGCTAGCGAACATCATTATGTACTGTGTATCTGTGCATACATATGATTCACTTGTGAGACAGTGATGTATCATGTCTCCAGGTTTTACAAGAATGATGTTCAACTGTGAGACATCGTATTCCTAACATCCTTGGAACAGTGTGGCCGACCATCAAAACACTAATGTATTTGTCAATGAATGTCATGTAAACAACAATGTATGTTGTATACGGTAGAGACATTTGTTGGCATCAAAGGCTGTAAACCATATTATCATGGATAAATACAAGCTCATTTATGAGGTCGTAAACAGCAAAAGTCTATTTGAAATTAATGAGTGAATCAATCTTTATATCCAAAAACTGTAGCTCATAGTGTTTATGTAATTCATATTGTTCTATAAATAAGTTTTTTTGCTATAGTTTCAAGTTGATCTTAAAACATCTTTTTAAAAAGCTTTGACTGCTTTAGGAAACTGAAGAATTTTAATGAAATGAAATATATTTGTGTGGTGCATAAGTTCATAGCATTTTTTGTTTTGCATGTTGGTATTCCGGTTGCTATGGTTTTATTTATCGATTGTCGTTTTTTATTAGTTGTTCACTGTTGCTATCTGATTTTACATATTGTCATTTCGTCATTTGGAGATAGTGAGCGGAGCTGTGGACACATTAAAATGGGGTACCAAGTGGAGATATCGGAACATTTCCGATATATTCTTCTGTTTGAGTTTAGTTGACAGGTGACAGCAGCAGAGGCTGTCAGAAACATTTCGCCGTGTATGAGGATAATGCCATTGGACAGAACATGGCAAGAAAATTAAATTCTCGTCTCAAGATGGCATTACAGTAACTGTAATTCAAGATGGATCGTTTTGACATTAGTGATTTTCCACATTCAGGAAGACCTGTGTAGTTTGATGAGGACCAGTTAAACACATTAATCTACAATGCTACATGTCAGTAGACCTGAGAACTGGCAGATGTGATGAACTGTGATCATTCTGCCATCATGCGACATTTGTATGCAATGGGAAAGGTTTAAAAATCGGATGGATGGGTACTGCATGCTCTAAACCAGAATCACAAAAATCAGCATGTGGCCATATGTGCATCTCTGCTTGTTCGACATAAAATTGGCTAGTTAGCATTCCTGTTCTGTATCGCTGCTGGTGAGGAGAAATGGTGTCTTTGCGCGAACATAAGAAAAAGAAGGGAATGGTTCAGCACAAAGCAGAAACTCCCCATACAAATATCTAAGAGGTTACACAAAAGGTAACGTTATGCATGTGGAACACAATGGTGTGGTGTGCTACAAATTGCTTCTCCGAGGTATAACCACCACTGCTGACATTCATTGTCAACAACTGAGATGTCTTGTAGACTCAGTACAAGGACAACGACCAGGAACACTGTGTGAAGTTATGCTATTCCACGACAACGTGTGCCTGCATTCTGCTAGAATGACAAAATCACTATTCAGTAATTGGGTTGGGAAACCATTCTGCACCCACCTTATTCACCTGATCTTGAGCCCTCAGATTTTCACCTTCGCCGCTCTCTACCGAACAACCATCAAGGAACATCCTTTTCAGATGAAAATGTGCTACGAACAAGGCTCAACAAATTCTTCAACTCAGAAAACGTGTTTTCTACAGGAACAGAGTCTAAAAGTTACCCAGCGTTGGAAGAATGTTGGAAATAGTGAAAGAGAGTACATTACAGATGACTAAAGTCTCTGTTATTGCGTTTATTAAGCTTATGGAAAAGGCTATGTACTTACATGCCAACCTAAGACTTGAATAAAATTTGAGATGAATTGAGGGAAGGTGGGATGCTTTGGTGCGCTGAAGAAATTATGACTTCGTTTCAGATAAATTGTAAATTTGAATATAAGATTGTTGTAGGAGGAAGATAGATATTGCCAAAAGAGATTTAAACCTGTTTAACTTTATAAGTTATTCAACCCAATATCAAGATTTTTCTTCTTTGTGATGGTGAACCTTATATTAGAAGCAATACATAACATTCGAATTTTAAGTCGTTTGTCAGTAGAGTACTTGGGTATTTCCTACATATATACAGGGTGTTCATTTTAACTGAAGACACTGAAATATCTCAAAAACTACATATCAGATTTAAAAAAAAGTTATGATTCAATTTGTCTGCCTTGGAGGTGGACATGCAACAATAGCACACTCGACCATCCTCCACCCCCCCCCCCAGTCCCACCCCATGTTTGGATGACGGAGGAGCAGCTTTGAAATGTTCAATGTGAACCCCCGTTTTTTTATTGCGGATTGTGATTCTATTGCAAAGTCTACATTCGTTTGTCTGAAGCATTTTCTTCATTTCTCCACAGATGGCACTGTAACTGGAGGAATAGAAATGGGTACACAATGGCACATGGAACCCCACCTCCAAGCTGCAAGTGAAGGACAAGCCAGTATTTGATAACTTCTAATTGGAAACCCTATTTGCAACATTGTATTCCTCTGACTTACCAAGCAGGGAACTACTTGATGCGCCTCCATGGCCATGTAGCGAAGTACGACGTATCATTACAGGCAGTATACTGTGACCAGAGCTCACGTATCGTGCAGCATAGAACAGATAGTGGCCCTAAACATTACAATACTTGCACAGTGCTTATTGCCTGCACATCTACCTATTGTTTGGAGAGCAGATGTGAAAGTGGACAATGAACGCTGCAACCACAGAAGGAAAAATTGAGATGATCCTGATTTAGGGAAAATAGAGAAGAAGTGCTGAGGCTGCTGTTGTCTTGTATGCCAAGCGTTTTTCAGAGAAAGCTCGCTCTGCTTCCTTCTTTTACCATGTTGTGAACGCCATCATGTCTGATGGCAGCGTACAGTCCAGCAAAAGGAAACGAAGCAAACATGTTACAGCAGAAGCTAACGAAATAGCTGTACTAGTGGCAGTGCACTACAACCCATGGATAAGCGTCTGGCAATTGCACTTCAATTCCAGTAAGTCCGTAGGTAATATTGTCACAATACTGCATCGTCATAAATATTATCCATACAACATGTCACTGCATCGAGAACTTCATGACACCGATTTCCGTATTCGTATAGCGTTTTGTGAATGGGCACGTCAACAAATGCGACCCCCACATTCTTTGCTGATGTACTACGAGAGTGGAACTTACATAGTGGCAACTATTTATTCACAACCGTTACAGAAGAGTTACATGTTTGCACCTGTTACTGTCCTTCAAAGTAGTCACCAGCGTTGTGCAGAACCTGTTGCCAGCGTTGTGGAAGACGTTGTATACGGTTAGCAGAGCCTGTTGTGTTGATGGTGCGAATGGAGCGGTACACTGCCTGTCGAATCTCTGGAACAGTTCTGAAGCGAATGCCACGAAGTGGTTCCTTCATCTTCGGAAACAAATCAAAGTCACAAGGATTAAAGTCGTATTACTGTTCGTTTTTGGAGCATCCCCTGTGACCAGCTTTGCGAAAGAAGCAGCAACACTTTCTGCACGACCCATCCATCATTTTGCACGACAATAGGAGGGCGCATAAAGCGCAAGCTGTGGCTACTCTGTTTGGTCGATGGGACTGGGAAGTGCTGTACCATCCACCATACTCCCCGGACTAATTTATCAACTTCTTTGATAAATTAACGTATGGTGTTGCATCATGGGGAACAAATTCATTGGTCTGTATTTTATCAATGGCACGTTGAAAGACAGAACTACACTCCTGGAAATTGAAATAAGAACACCGTGAATTCATTGTCCCAGGAAGGGGAAACTTTGTTGACACATTCCTGGGGTCAGATACATCACATGATCACACTGACAGAACCACAGGCACATAGACACAGGCAACAGAGCATGCACAATGTCGGCACTAGTACAGTGTATATCCACCTTTCGCAGCAATGCAGGCTGCTATTCTCCCATGGAGACGATCGTAGAGATGCTGGATGTAGTCCTGTGGAACGGCTTGCCATGCAATTTCCACCTGACGCCTTAGTTGGACCAGTGTTCGTGCTGGACGTGCAGACCGCGTGAGACGACGCTTCATCCAGTCGCAAACATGCTCAATGGGGGACAGATCCGGAGATCTTGCTGGCCAGGGTAGTTGACTTACACCTTCTAGAGCACGTTGGGTGGCACGGGATACATGCGGACGTGCATTGTCCTGTTGGAACAGCAAGTTCCCTTGCCGGTCTAGGAATGGTAGAACGATGGGTTCGATGATGGTTCGATGATGCGCCAAACACGCATACGACCATCATTGGCACCAAGGCAGAAGCGACTCTCATCGCTGAAGACGACACGTCTCCATTCGTCCCTCCATTCACGCCTGTCGCGACACCACTGGAGGCGGGCTGCACGATGTTGGGGCGTGAGCGGAAGACGGCCTAACGGTGTGCGGGACCGTAGCCCAGCTTCATGGAGACGGTTGCGAATGGTCCTCGCCGATACCCCAGGAGCAACAGTGTCCCTAATTTGCTGGGAAGTGGCGGTGCGGTCCCCAACGGCACTGCGTAGGATCCTACGGTCTTGGCATGCATCCGTGCGTCGCTGCGGTCCGGTCCCAGGTCGACGGGCACGTGCACCTTCCGCCGACCACTGGCGACAACATCGATGTACTGTGGAGACCTCACGCCCCACGTGTTGAGCAATTCGGCGGTACGTCCACCCGGCCTCCCGCATGCCCACTATACGCCCTTGCTCAAAGTCCGTCAACTGCACATACGGTTCACGTCCACGCTGTCGCGGCATGCTACCAGTGTTAAAGACTGCGATGGAGCTCCGTATGCCACGGCAAACTGGCTGACACTGACGGCGGCGGTGCACAAATGCTGCGCAGCTAGCGCCATTCGACGGCCAACACCGCGGTTCCTGGTGTGTCCGCTGTGCCGTGCGTGTGATCATTGCTTGTACAGCCCTCTCGCAGTGTCCGGAGCAAGTATGGTGGGTCTGACACACCGGTGTCAATGTGTTCTTTTTTCCATTTCCAGGAGTGTACATTGATTTACTGGAGAGTTCCTTTAAATGCTTTCTTGGTAATTCTGATGATTTCCATCCAAGCCAAATGTCCAGCCCATTGCAGTCTTTTTTTTTAATTTCTGGAATAAATTTAGGATTTTGATAGTTAATATAACAGTCTTCAAGTGCATCTCCTCACTATTTTCCTGTGAAATTACAATGATCTCTTACTTTATTTTCTCCTTTAGTAAATTTCTTTTCACAAATAAAACATGTTTTTGAATATAAAAATTTATTTTTCTTTGTTGGTCTTTATATTTCATCCATTCAATCAAGAATTTCTCTATATTGTTTTTTTAAATGAGAAAAATGAAGCTAATGATTTTGAAAAATATTTCTACAAGTAAATGAACACTTCAGTATTAGAAAAAGAATGGAAAATATTACAAATAGAAAAACTTTAAAATAATAAAACAGCCAAGAAAATATACAAATTATATTTCAGAATCAAATTACGACCATACTACTGTATTTTCTGGAAAATACAATCGCAGTTCATATGAAAACATAAAAATAATATTCAAGAACCATTTCGTACTGTAGTGCATATTCAAGATATTTCGAAAATGAAAATGTATGATTTTCGTTATAATTTAATGTTTCCATAATGTGGTGAAAAATATTGATAATGGTTACATGGGTACTCAGTCTTCCATTTATGATATAAGAACTAAATATTCCTATAAAGACATGAAATCAATGATAAACGAATTTGTTGCAGGTGATTAGTTGAAAGATAATACTTGAGGAATTCTGCAAGTAAACAAGAAAAATATAAGAAAAATGAAAGATGAAACTTGTTAGAGCATGTTAGTTTAAGATCGAAACTGTATGCTCATAAAATTGGTAATGAAGAAGAGGAAAATTGTAAGGGAGTTAAAACATCTTTTGCAAAAAACCAAATTAGTTTTGATGGTTATAAAAAGTGTTTAGATAACAAAATAAAAACTATAGATAAATTAATTTAATTAGGTCATTTAAACATGAACAGTATATAGTGGAATAAAATTGTTTTAAGTTCAGATGATGATAATGTGTTATGTTACAAGACGGAATTAATACAGTACCATATAGAAATTATAAATTAAATTCAAGTAAAATAATAGATGATGACTATGATCGCTTATGGGAGATAAATATTTGCAAAGAAGATTAAATAATTTAAAAGTTATTCCGTTTTTAATAATGCTTCGTGATATGGTGATTTTTGATGAGTTTTCAGATACATTTTACAAGCAAAGTTTCCACAAAACATTCAACTTTTGATAATCACTTTCTTTTTGTTTTTGAGAATTCAAAGCTATTTTCAATTTTTTTAATTGGTCATAGTCACACTTATGAATGTACTTAGCAGAATATTTAATTTCATTTTCACATTTTTCACAAATAAATGTTTTTTATGCCAGTTATTAACAAGTTGTATTTTCCATAAGTTCTATTTCTTTTTTTCTATACAACAAATACAATTCGTTTTTGAAGGTGTAATCCATTTAGAAATTCTATTTTCTTATTAATTTCTTTTTCTTGATTGCAAATGTACAAATCACTTATTTTTGCTTTCCATTTATAGTGAAGAAATTAACTGAAATTAAAAAATAAAGATCTGTTTATTATAGTTAAGTGAAGACGCTTGTAGATCTAAAAGACAACCAACTTATATATAACAACAACAAACAAGTTTAAATAATTATTGATGAAAAATGATCATTGGTGTAAAACTGAAGATGTTTGTAATATTCTTGAATATAAAATGCTAGAGCTTCACTTATTAAAAATATATACTGTCATTTGAAAAATTAAGGGGCAATATTTCACAAGCTTTGCAAACTCTACATCCAGATAGTTTATTTATTAGTGGACCTGGCTTATATTCTATAATATTAATTATAATACTATGATAGAAGCGTTAATTTTTCAAGATTGTTTTTGAAGTATCTACCATCAATCCGAAGACATGCTGAATATAAAATAAAGATTGATATAAAACAACTGTATAAAGGGCAAATATATTGTTTAATAGATCTGAAAAAATTAAGTATAATTATATAAAAATATCACATGAAATACATCGTTGAACTGTAGGAATTTTATGTCGAGGAAATGAGGAAATAAATAGTTCACTACCTCATATTGTTCCTCAAATAACTGATCGAAATTTAAGACCAAATTCTGTCATTTTAAGATTGAATGATGTAATTATGAATATTGTGGTGTTCAGACACAATTTAAAAATGCACAAAATCAATAGATATTATGAGAAAAAGACATCTAAGTCGGAAAAATATTGAAAAACTAATTATGCATGAAGTTCAGCAAATCTATGTCACCAAATGAAAGGATGTTCCGAATTATTTGCCACCGATATTATTTCAGTACTTTGGATAATTATTGACATGAACAATTATGTAATGATACAACTAATCTAGCAACTACTTAAGCAGTCTTTAAACTGCGTCTATCAAAAGTTTCTTGGAATATAAAACTAAATTTCAAAGTACTTTTTCCCTGATTAAATATTAAATAACATTCATAACAATATTTATACACAGCCAGGAATCAAAATTTATCAAAATTATCTGATTTCAATAATGGGGTTTAACTTATCGAAACTCTAGTCAAATATGTAATTACTTTAGATTATTAATAATAATGTTTGTAAATTTGCTTGTTAACATTTGTGTCATTCCAACTTTTTCATTTCGATAATTTTTATTTGCAGCTGATTCTTCTCCATGGATTACTGCTAATCTATCCGTTAATTAACATACATCATTTATCCAACTATATTCATTCGGTTTTTCATAATATTTTGTTACAAAGCCTTCACCAACTCTCTCCTATGAACCATCAAGATTTCTTTCTGAAAAGCTATGAAAAATCCGTTATCCTTTATTTTAATGTAATTATTATATATATTTCCTTTACTTGATTTTTTGGATTATTTTCACTGTATACAGCATTTGAGTCGAATAAAATTGTAGCGAAATTTCATGAAACAACAGATTCAAATTCTGTACCTAAATCATCTATAGTGTTTCATTTTTAGTTAAAAAATTCATTAATACATCTGTTCCTTCATATTATTTTTCCATCAATTTTTGTTTTCAAAAGTAGCAACAGGTCTTAGTCCAAAAGCATTATCTTCTCTATGATTGATAAATTCTAAAGTTCCTTCACTTATATTTATTTTTTAACCTGTTTGTCTTTCAATTTTGGTCTTTCTTTTCTATAATTCTGTAACAAATTACTTATATCTATTCACTAAATTCATAATCTCTTTTATCATTATGATATTGTTTAATTGGTGGAATATGATTAATTTAATTCTAAAGTTCCTTCACTTATATTTATGTTTAACATGTTTGTCTTTCAATTTTGTTTTTTCTTTTCTATAATTCTGTAACAAAACATTTATATCTGATTCACTAAATGTATTATCTCTTTTATCACTATCGTATTGTTTAATTGATGGAATATGATTAAATTCTTCTATATGATGTTGATTATGAGGTACCATTCATCTTTCAACTTCTCTATTTTCTTCGATTACTTTCAAAACATTGTCACCAAATCCTTAGAGCCCTTGGTAAACCTGTTCAATTGCATCAATAACTGATTGATCTTCTAATTCATATATTTCACTTTTCTTTCTTGGTTGTTTTTTCAATATTCTAAACTTTACTTTAATTGTCATCTTCTCTTCTCTTTGGTCTGTTTTTAAGAACTTCTGGGTGATATTTTGCAAATATTTAGTAAGGATTAAAACATAATAATCACTACTATGTTTCATTCAATGTATACTTTCAACATTTATGTTCAATATTTACTTTCAATGTACACATTTAACATTTAGTATGTCCTTAATCTTTTCTCTATATTTACCAGTATTAATTTTTCTTGTCATGTCTACCATAATAATGCCAATTTCATCTTTATTCCAACATTTACTACAAATTTCTTTAAAATCATCATACTTTAAATCTCCACAAATTCATGATAAATATGAGAAAAATTTGTATCAACTTGTCTGAAAGTATTTAAAAAATTGAATTTATCTCTAACTAATATTTTGGTAGTTTTGAATATGTTTGATTTAAATAAAAACAATCTACTCCTTTATATCTACCTGTTTTAAAAATATTCTCTAAGTATATCTTGATTTTCAAGAATGAAGTCATCAAAATCTATAACTGAATTATATTCACATTCATCTATCGGTATAATTTCATCTTTATTTTCAATAAAAGCAACAATTTTTCATTAATTTTATCTTCCTTTTTTACATATTTTTTTAACTTCTTGGTGTTTTGGTTGATCTAAACATTTAGAACAATCATACAAATGATTAACTTTTTTCCAGTATAACCACCCTTGAGCTTGAATATAATTATTGATTATTAATGTTGTGTTTCCTGAACCACTTGGTCCTATGATTGCACATTGAATAGAATTTGGTAAACATTTACCATGCTTATTTTTTAATTTCTTTTCTGGAATTCTTATTTTTGGTTCCAAAACTATTATTTATTTAAATAATTTTTATTAATGTTAATGAGTAGGTTATTTCAACTGAGTGATAATTCATCTGTTCCGAAAAATGTTTAACTGTACCTATATGAGACAGTTATACTAATGTCTCATTAGTTGGTTTTTGTTCAACTTTATTAACTCCAAATATCACATCAACAAATAATAAATTGTGTACTGACGAAAAAATTATAGAAGTTCCTTTTGGTCTGTATAGTTTGAAAAATTCAGAAAAATTTATTCAATTGGAACAACCTAATATAAGCATTAACTAAAGCAAAATTTAAATATCATGTTTATTGAAGGTGATTTTAAATTATTTATACTTAAGGAGATAGGATTGCCCAAGTTTTAGGAGTTAAGAACCAAATTATTGAAGCTAATGAAAAAATTGTAGCTAACGATGTTCCTAAAATTTATCGATTTGACTTAATCTAGCTGATGGAATATTTTTTAAACATAATGATCATTTTCATAGAGAAACGAATACCATTTCTTCATTTAAACAAAATGCTGAATTTGGTGTACCAGTTTTTTATGAACGAAATCATCCCATAAATATTCCGATTTTTAATACTATGGAGATTTAGAAATAAATATAACTGCCGAAAATGATGATGTGGTTGACTTCGATAGCGCTTACGTAATTTTGGAAATGAATTAATAAATTTACCCTTAATAAATCATGATCAGTATTTAGAGTTATCAATTTTCCTCATTTCCTGTTAAGGAGAAACCAAAAAATTATTTAAAACATCTTCATAAAGAAACAGAAATTAATATTAATATTGTTAATTGTTGGATTTATCCTAATTGTTCACAATTTCATATGACCGTTGATGTTATCAGACACATGGAACATGTTTCTCAGATGTGATGGTAAATCGAATATTAAAGTAATTGATGATTAAGTATTTAAATTGTTTGATGTTATTACAATGAAAAAACGAAACAATATATTAACTAGAATAGAAGTTCCTCTTATTTCCTGCCCAACTCTTATTCGATTAACTTCATCTGTATTAAATGAATTCAATATAGAAGGACATATTCTTAAAGATAGAAACATTTAAACAATACAAAATGAAGTACTTTATCCATAAGAATTACTTGGTGATTTTTTAAAGATTATAAAGAAATGATGTGGGAGGGTGATTCAGCTGTAATCTCTACATGGAGTTCAAGAAACGATCAAGAACATTCTATTCTTGGTTGGACCACTGATAATGATAGTAGTGCACTTACAAAAGCAGGTAAAATTGTTGTAAAAATTATGGAAATTCATGTTCCTGTTGTTAAATACAAACGAGAATGTTTGCTTGAACTAGAGCAAGAAACTCTTTGAACTAGTGACAACTGAATTTCCTGGATTAAATGGAAAATTACTAATACTATAATTCTACCAAATCTGTTATGCCCTACATTGTTTCTGTTGTTTACCAAACTAATCGAAAAAATGATCAGTTAGTCATTCTTCTTTATCTGATTATGTTAAATTACAGAACATCTATGTGAAAAATGGAAGAAACGAAGTTTTTCCTGAAGAATTATGGAATCTTTTTAAAAGATTATGATGGTTTTAGAGATTTTAAAAGAATAACACAAATAACGATGTAAATGTAAGTCCATTCAATTTTATTAAAAATTCTACTATCTATGTCTAGAAGAATGAATGTAACTACCCAAAAAATAACATTGATATTATGAGTTTTTTATGAAAATATTCCTAATGAGACATTTGAATATGTTATTATATATGGTAAAATAAGTTGACTTATGATTCACAAAATAAATGCTAACTGAAATTTTTTTATTATGTACATGATTAAAAAATTGTAAAAATTTGAGAAGTCTTAACTTCATCTTTTCATTTCATTTTGATCCCTTAGAAGAGAAAGTTCAAGCTGATGTAATAAATCAAACCTTAATGTGTACTCTCTTTTGAAATGTGAATGAAGTATGTATTTATTGGAACCACCAAGGGTTGTTAAATGGTAAAAAATAGCCAATGGCCATTGACAAGTTCTTCAGCTGGCACAGTAATTGTTCTATTTCATATGTAATACATCAACACCACATTTTGTGGCATTGTACATTGAGATGATTTGTAGCTTCCCACACATTCAATCAGTATATTCATTGTGGTGCATTGATGACAAGAAAATAACAGCCTTAGATTTCTTGGGGACGCATGACAAGAGTGTGAGCTCCAATGTAAACACAAATAGAGCAGAAATGACTGCTCTAGTTGTCCTTGGGAGGAAGTCCAGAAGAATCTCGGCTTTATTCTTTTTCAACATTCCAACGATTGTCATACCATTATTGCACAGTCATTTTGCAGCTTCTACGGAAATGAACCAGTTATCACAGGTTATGTTCCTGTGACTGTCTATCAGACGTCGGGTAAGTCTGAGGAGGGACTGAGTGTGTCTTTGGTGCTTCTACTGTTCTGCAGTTAGCGTAAATCCATCACTGCTCTGTCCTGTGCAAATGTAGGAATCAGCCAGGTAGCTATTTCTAGCATCAGCAAGTGCAACGATTTTAGTGCCATACTTAGCAGGCTTTTGAGGCATGTACATTTTGAAATGTACCCTGCCTCTAAATGGTACTAACGTGTCATCAGTGCATGCAAATGACCCAACAGCATAATTATTTTGAAAGTTCTTCAGCAGTGTTTGACAAATTCCACTTATTGGAGGCACTGGGTCAGTTTCTTGGCGAGCTGAACGTGTAAGGTTGTCATCAAATATCAGCCCTCTCAGAAAATGTGACAATGCTTCTCAGACATTATGCACCTAAATATGGGTCATCCAGTGGGTCCTATAGAGTATAGTGATTTGAGAGATTCTGGAGATGATTTGAAGATGCAGCAAAACACCAGAGCTCCCAGGAGCGCTTTCATCTCTGTAAATTTTGTATATCTTCTGGATTTTTCAGATGCTAACGTATTGATTCCTGTTCCTCATTAGCTTTAAACAATTACTTGTATGATGTCATCGGTAAAAAACAAGCACCCTATTTCAATGGGGTTTGAGTTTTCCCCTAAAGTGAAAGCTGGACCAATGGGTCTCGACAGTCGAATTTTTATTATGTTGCGATCTGATGTAGAGTTAGAAGCGCACTGAGGCACAGAACTCCAAATAAAATGGTTTCTTTTACCTTGGAAATAACGAACAGACTAACTTCAGTAGTCATGATGTGAACCAGTAGAAGAGTTGAGAGCAAAAGGGGAATCTGGAGGGCCATATTATGTGCATTTTGTAGATGGCACATTATCGTGAGAACTGAGATTGCTTATAGTCACTGTTGAACTTTGCTGATCAACTGCACTTGGATTGTCCACATTCTCTTCTTGAAAAATATCCTGATCCAGTTCGTTTTCAGATATTTCTGAGGCAGTGTCATGTTCTGATGTCGATAGATAACTTTCGTCAGAAACATAGGAGTACTTCAGAATGAGGGTCTTCAGAAAACATCGCTTCCATCATCTCCATTATCCTTCTGCTTCTGTGTGGCACATTAGTTGGTATTTTTCCAGCTATTGCAATCTCTAAAACAAACAGACCGAGTAAGAAAAAATTCATGCTAAAATTGTCTTACTGCGAGTAATGGCAGAAAACGTAAACTCGTAGGTCTATCTACCTGTCTTCATAAAATGAAAAAACAATCGAGAATAAACACTAAACTGAATAATATCATAATAACATGACCGTGAAAAATGGCTAAATAGTGCAGAAAATATTTTGAAAGGTAACAATTAGAACAGTTATGATTCTACATAAGGAAAAGAAACACAATGGAATAATTTAAAACTGCAAATAATTTAAAACTGAATTAATTTGCTAGTCGTGTTTTTGTGAGCAAAATAATTCACCCCGTATTGTCTAAAAACATCCCTCAAATATTTAATGTACTCAGGCAGAAAAATGAAACACCTAAGAACCTAAATAATAACATACAATATTCATCTTTGAGGCAGATGGAAAAAATGCTGCGAGTTCTGGAATATCAGTCAGTGAAGCAGGCAAATATTTGCTCTTACTTGGAACATCCGCCTATAGGGTGGCGTGTGTCTGGAATGGACGCAAGGTATGCTGGGTAATATGGCTTGACGAGGCACATGACCTTCTCTGCACAACTAAATATCGACTGAGACTCTCGCAGCTAGCTACTTCAGTAGGCAGATTATCAGCGCCTCTAGCGGAACAAACGTAAATCATACTCTCCTCTCAGGCGGATATTCCCTTCTAAGTATTAACAGAGATCTTTCATAAAGAAAGCATGTTAAAATACCGACAGCTCCCGCTCGTTATCCCAGAAAAAAGTTCATCCCGCAGTTTTCATATGTTCATTCCGCAATGTATTGCCCAGGTAATCGAATGCGAGGCTGAGAATACAATTCGTTGCCTCGCATATATAAGGAGACGGTGCCTGAAGGACTACCATAGCCACAGAGAACTGTATACGTTATGAACTATTCGAAAAGGCTTTTATTGCTAAGTACTGGCAGAGGGCATACAAGAACGCCTTAGTAAACAGGTCTTCAGCCCAGAAATTTACAATCCAAAGCAGGGTGGACTAGGAAGTATTTCGAAAAATACATTTATTTGGCGAGATGCTGGGACGATCGGCTCGCACACAAAGATGTATTACGCATCTTGAAGGCAAAGTTGCTTGTGCACATAAGGGAAAAATTAATAACAGTCCCTTATTTTGACCTTAAACACTTTTTGTGAGTGCTCAATACCATGGACCTAATACAAGAAGATGTGAAGAAGAGCACTGGCAACAATGGCTCGCAGTTCTCGAATAAGAAAGGACATGGCCACAACAACAGCCGTAATGGCGGGTCGCGGAGTAATGGCGGCACGTCGGAAACCTGACACGCAAATCAGAAGGACAACAATGATGGTCCACAAAGCGGACAGACGTTTTTTCAAAGGCAGAGACGAAATAATAATCGGTACCATCCCGGGTATCAAAATAATTCAAACGGAAACCGGCAGAACGACAATAGGAATCAAGGGCACAATAATCAGTGGTTGCTAAATAATGAAGGGGAAGGTACGCATGTAAACCAAAACAGAAATAACTTTAACCAGGACGTCCGCATACTCGAGGTGGCTGAAAAGCCACAAACGATAACGTCCTGGATGTCAAATTAAACGCGACTGTACCGAGCTCCCTGATGGCAATCACAGGACGGACTGGGGCAATAGTTTGAATGAACCAGCAAGAGTTATTTAAAGATGTAGACAATAATACTGAAAGTCCTTCCGAGTACGTACAAGCCGCTGCTCAAGCAGTTGTGGGAGGTATTCCCACGACATTGGTTTTAGATACCGGTGCAAGTGTAAACGTGATAGAAGCTAATTCCTTCAAGAAAATAGCGCAGTCTGAAAAGATTCCGACTTTGCCGGTTCAAAACTGCGTGGTGTCTGGTGCTACTGCCACCAGAGGCCAGACTATTACGTTACAGGCACGGATAGGTGTAGAATTCGAGGACGGAGTGGATCAATGCATTTTTCTCGTTGTGAATAACCGTATCCTGTCTCATAGGCATGGAATTCATGCGGGAACGGGACGTAAATATCGGCCTTCCGCATGGGAATTTCCATATAAAGTTAGAAGGTGAGGAGTTTGGTTTGAATCTGATAAAGACAAAAGCGAAACGCAGCAAACTGTGCCAAGTGAAACAGGTTAAAATTGTTAAGGATAGAGTGCTATGGCTGCAAGACCATTCACTGTACACGAAACTTGCATCTGAACTAAATAACAGAGGGTGGGCAAAACGAAATACATTCTTCGCTCGTACGATGCAAATCCAATGAGACGAAAACCTTATCTGACGAACAGAAAACACAATTATATATGTTACTGGAGAAACATGTCCAGGTATTTTCATTAAAGCCTGGCGTGATTAAAGACGATTTTTACAGGCTGAAAGTCATGACACATAAAACTTACTGCCAAGCGACCTATTCCATCCCGTGGTCCAAAAGGGAGGCTGTCAAGCAGTAGCCCCAGAAAATGAGACAGTGGCGTATTATAGAGCCTTTCTTTCGCCATACAGCAGCCCATTACTAGCTGTGGGCAAGGCAGGAGGAGGGGTGCGCCTTGCTCTTGATGTATGATCTATCAACAAAATAATTGTTCCGGTAAGAATCAGGCCGGCAGTGTTAGAGGAATAGGTATAGAAATTCCTTAGAGTTCGATATTTATCATTGATTGACCTCCTCTGCTCGTACTGGCAAGTGGCGCTTTCAGAAGATACACAGAAATGCACTGTTTTTATCTATGCTGGAAGATCGTACCAATTTCGAGTGCTTCCCTCTGGCCTGAATGTCAGTGTGGAGTATTTATTTCAGCACTAGATACAGTTCTAGGATCCAAACTGTTGGACCATGTCACGCTATATGTGGACGATTTGCTAATTGCAAGAGCTACCTGGAAGAACACCTGTGTTTGTTAGACAGACTGCCCCGTAATTTTTCAGAGTACGGAGTCACCGCCAACTTGGACAAACCTAAATTTGCAAGGAATCAGATCAAATTCCCTGGGCACATAATTTTGTCGCCAGGAATTTTACCTGACCCCTAAAAGATTAAGGCCATAGAAAATTTGCATCCCTCCTTCAACTAAGAAGCAGTTAAAGGCGTTTCTCAGCCTCGCTTCTTTCTTCAGAAAGTTCCTTCCACTCGATCGATGAACGATTATGATTTGCTGAAGTTATTGAGAAAAAATGTGGTATGGCACTGGTCTGACAAATGTCAGGAGGCATTTAACAGAATTAAACAGGCGCTGGTAAAGTCAGCTGTGTTGTACCACCCGAACATGTAGTAGGATTTCTGCATCACGACGGACGCGTTGTGCTCCGGTTTGGGGGCGTGCCTGTTTAAGGAAGATGACGTCGAGGCTAAACGCGAAATTAAGTTGTTTAGTTTTCAAGCCATGTGCTCACGGAATGTGAGAGACCGTCTTCAGCCACAGCATTAGCCGTGATTTGGTCCTTTAAAAAAGTTCAACTACTATATTCATGGCAAACATATCAAAGTGCATTGTGACCATCAAGCAAGCCTTGAGCTTTCTTCTGACGTGTGAGTTGTTACTCAGTGACTAATCAGATGGACTCTCCTATTACACGGGTATGATTATGAGGAAGTCCATATCAATTGCAAGGACAATGGGGTAGCGTATGCTGTATCCAGGCTTCCGCAAGGTCAACCAGAGTATTCGGATCTTATAGAACAGATGTCACACTTCAAGGTACTTTTAATGAAATATCCACTCCATAAACTGTATTTCCTAGAAATGTGCAGAATGTAGCGACACTACAGGATGCAGATACAAAATGGGCAAAAGTAAAGGGCACATTCGCAGAACAGCCTTATCATAAATTGTCATAGTACTACCAAGTGGCAGAAAATGTTAGAAAATGGCATCAAGCAGATTTCGATAAGTAATTTTCATCCCGAATCAAATCCTACTAAACGGACTTTTCAAGAATTCAACCTCTTCATTACAACGCATGTTCCTAACAAGCAAACTAAATGGGTTGAATTCGTTACGCCATTTGCGCAAGTGATAAACAATCTGCCGCATACATTCACACAGGAAACGCCAGTATCTCTCGTATTTGATACGGCTGAGAGAAATGAATGGGTGAATCCTCTTTCTCAGTTTACAGAGAGTAAATTGCCACGCCAGGAAAGAATTAGGGAAGTTTTGGTTCCCTTAGTTCAGCAGTGGCTTTGAGAAAAACAGCTTATGAAAAGAAACTTGAAAAGACGCAAGAATTCAAAATTGTATATACAACCTTTTTGAGAACACACTCTAAATCTTTCCTGTTATTAAGAAAGAACAAGAAATGGCGACTAATGTACCCTGGTCCAGGTGAGATTATCAGTAAGTTAGCTATTGGCCTATCCTGAATCACTGAAAGTTAAAGGACTTTATCACCAAAAGGATCTGAAGAAATCTATTCAGTAAGGATGTTTGCCCAGATGTGAAATTATTTTGTCTTTTATATTTTATCTACCACTCGCTGTTATGGATGTATACAATTTCTGAAGGTTTACGCTGAACCTGTCATACTATAAAAGTCTACTGCACAATGAAGAATGTGTACTAGCGTACCAAAACTAATGGACATAAATATTACCAGTGATATATATATTTCTATTGGTGTGGCCATTGATGAGAGATTAAATTGGAAGAAACACATTGATGATCTGCTGAAACGTTTGAGTTCAGCTACTTATGCAGTAAGGGTCATTGCAAATTTTGGTGATAAACATCTTAGTAAATTGTGATTCTTGAGTTTCTCCCGGCGTATTTGATAATCAAAATATCCACGGGTGTGCTGCCGGTCTATAATGTCCAACGGGCACAATATTTCGGCGATCATACATGTCGCCATCATCAGGTGAACTGACGGACTGAGCTCCTGTGAACGTGCCGGCACGGAGATCCGTACGCTATGGCTGCTCAGAGGGAACTGGGTTCGGTCGCGGCGGCGGCCGATTTAAATACCCTCTGCCCGCGGCGCGCTCCCTCAGCCGTCCGCACCCCGCGCAACGGTCGCGCTGTGGAACAGATTGCGACAGCGTCTGAGATGACGTCGATGTGATGGCTCTGTCCGCCGTGGTCGTCACAACTATACGTTTGCTCGATTTACTCTTGATTAACCCAATCGCTGGTTCCCAAGCCTTGCTAAGATTGTAGCCACAGTCACGGTTTATGAGGTCGTCATTGGTGCGAATTTCGATGGCCTCTCTAACAACGCTGTCCCAGTATCTCGACGTCTGTACCAGAATCCTCGTGCGGTCATACTCCATGGCGTGATTTTCCGACAAACAATGTTCAGCGACCGCCGACTTGCTCGGATACATCAGTCGAGTGTGCCTCTGGTGTTCACGGCATCGATCCTCGACGGTACGCATTGTCTGACCAATATACGACTTGCCACATTGACACGGAATCTGGTACACGCCGGCCTTCCTCAAACCGAGGTCATCTTTGGCGCTCCCCACCAGTGCACGAGTTTTATTTGGAGGACAAAAAACCATAAATACGGGAGCCCACTTCTTTTTTTGGTTTGGGAACAAACGCTTTTGGAACTTCTGTTTTGTTGGATTTTAGAGTTCCAACATGAGTGAACATGTTTTTCAGTAGCTCCTTACACAATTCAGTGGAGGAAAACAAATTGTCTGCTGACATATTCCCGTTTGTCCCGTATATGCTTTTGGAAAGTATATACGGGAACGCCTCACACCAGGCGAGTGTAACCCCAATGTTTGCGTGGTAGTGTAATGCTGGTCTACGCGTACGTGGAGACAGTGTTTGCGCAGCAATCGCCAACATAGTGTAACTGAGGCGGGATAAGGGGAACCCTCCCGCATTCGCCGAGGCAGATGGAAAACCACCTTAAAAACCATCCACAGACTGGCCGGCACACCAAACCTCGACACTAACCCGCCGGGCGGATTCGTGCCGGGACGGGCACGCCTTCCCGCCGGGTAGCAGTGCGTTAGACCGCACGGCTAACCGGGCGGGCAATACCATATTTATGTATATTTACTAAAAGTTTACGAAAATTTTCTATAAAGACAGATGTATTTAAACAAAGTTTAAGAAACGGGTACACAAAGTCTGTGAACTGTAATGTGTATGTACCGAACATTTTCTCAAAAAAGTAACTGCCGACTGGACAGTGCATTTTGTTAATGATTCTGTTGGAATATGATGTTTATTTATTCTTGAGGGACACAATGTATACTAATCTTACCAAAGTTGAACCCTTGTTCTGTTTTTCTAGAGATAAAATTAGGAACAAGTGTTCAAGGGGGCAATGAAATGTTGCTTTTTGAATAATTAATAAAATATGCCCCAAACGTTTAATTAACGCTAAAAAACTAAGAATAAATTTTGTTTGTGTAAATAAATCTGCAAAGTGAGGAGAAAAGGTCATCATTTAATATGGGGATGTATTTTTGTGCTATTCCGATAAAGAATGTTCCAGAGATATATTTATATATCGAAATTTGATAAAAAGAAAATGCTCTGTAAAGCAAATTGAAGGCAGTCGCCGTAGTTTGTTTTGGACTATATAAAAGCAGGAGCTGTGATCCCTCCCCCCCCCCCTCTCTCTCTCGTTTATTTTCAATGGCTGTTTAGTAAATATAAGTGTCGCTGCCGTATCTGTAACTTTTGGTTAAATAATTAAGGTAATTTAATTATAATAGCCGTGTCTGAATCAAGAAATCCGCTTTCCTCTCCCATTAATGTCACATCTCACTTTTTTATGTTGTATTTTAGAACTTTTTCAGGTTGCAGCGAAGGAGGATCGCTGACGAATTGTTTGGTGGCCACAATTCAACGCTGTCAGTGTTCAGTTGGCATTTACTTTATCAAACTTTTATTTCAGTGTCTCTGAGATCTCGTTTACCGATCTTTCCATCAATATCTGGGCAGTGTAATTACGCAAACTGCTTAATTTTGAGATGGTCACTGCCCTCTAAACAGTGCAGTCAGTCAACCTTCGCGTCGGTCTGATGGGGATCTCATGCTGGATGGGGAAATGCAGTTTAATTATTAAACAAGTAAAATTTTTCTATGTGCCATTCTACCACTTCAGGAGCTTTGCCACCAGTAGAAGTGATTAAAAAGTTTTATATTCCCATTTTTTTTAATATCAGTAATATTATAATCGCTAGTAGATAACATGGCACCAATGGTATCGTAATTTGTAAATCGAACTTCACTTCCCTTTGATAGTTTCTGTGCCACGGCTGTTCATAGTTGCTGTTAGCTCAGATTTGCAACTCTTTTGATATCCATAATAATTGTGGTGTGGCTAAGATAAAACTGAAGTAATTTTGTTTGTGATTTCTTCGTATGTGCTTGCTAATAGCATCTGTATTTTCGCAGACTCCAGAATTTCACTGTATTGTGGAATCCATCTAGTGTTTTCAGCATTGCAATGATGAATTATGAAGCAAGTGGTACACAGTCAGAATCACTTACCTCTCCTGAAGATCTACGTATGTGTTATTTATTAGTTAATTTCTTGGATATTTAATCGAATTATGCCAACATTTTGTTAGAAATTTGGAAACATTAGTGGAAGCAGGAAATTGTCGATTACGTCAATCGACTATTTCAGATGAGTTACGTAATTCTTGACTGCATATTTAAATATATTCAAGTTCTCGATGTCACACGACAATATTAAGATCTTTAGCGAGTATCTTTCCAGCTAAATACTAATATCCCGTGGGCCCTGCATGGAACTAAGCGTTCACGAAGTGTGGCGGACAAGACGTCTACTGTGAAGTCACAAGTTTGTTGCAGGGCCCGTATATCTCGTTGGCCCCGTGCGTTTGCTTATTCGCCGATTCACTCGTTCGGTAGGAAGGCTATACAAAGCTCTGTTACTATCTGTTGCCCGTAATGCAAATATGAGTACATTTAACATTTTTTGGACGGTACTTTCTTTCGGCGTATTCTTCTTATGTAAAACATTTCAGTGTAGGCTTCGACATGTCGAACTGGACCATTTCTTTGTAAGTAAAACTGTGAGAAATGGTTGTGAGTTGTGCCTGGTAACTTAGTCTGTGCTATCACATTACCACGTGCATTTGACTTCGTCCGTGAGGCAAACGATGTATTTTAATTACTGTGTATTTAATTTCGGTCACCAGGACACTGGGCCAAAACCTGTATCCAAAGCAAATACCGGGGATTTGGTGTTGTAATGAAATGTGAGAGAGTCTCTCCTACCGGTCGTCAGGCGCATTTTCTCTTGTGTTTCGGCAGGTCTTTGAGATTTAGTTTTTGCAGTGTAGCTGGAGTTAGCTCTAACAAAACATACTGATCATAATGTCTATCATGCGCCTCCCAATATGGAGGAAAGTGTCGGTTTGTTACGAGTTACGAACAAAATGATTTTTAAAAGATACTCAAATGACACCTTTCTACTTGGAGCGCACCTTCGTTGCAAACGCCATTTTGAAGGCTACGTATAGCCTGTCACCTGTTGGAACTCCATGAACCTATGGGGGCTGAAGCAAGATTACACCACAATGTTCTACGACAAATTCCGCATTTTTTCAACCGAAACTGGCCGAGAAAAAGAATATGTTGCATTACTTATCGAACGCCCCTCGTACATACAGGGTGTCTTAAGAGGTTCGCTAGAATTCCAATGTGTTACAGCACCAAACAGTTTAAGATATTCACACCATGTTTAAGTGAGATATATAGTCAGAGAGTTTTGGTTCTGTGTATTCTAGGTTATCGTGAGTGAAGCATAACATAGCGGTCCATGAAAAAGGTCGGTTTATGGAATGGTTTATTCAGACCAAATCGGCCACGCTACACCGGATTGCGCGGCCCCTCCCGTCAGAGGTTCGAGTCCTCCCTGAGGCATGTGTGTGTGTGTGTGTGTTGTTCTTAGCATAAGTTAGTTTAAGTAGTGTGTAAGTCTAGGGACCGATGACCTCAGCAATTTGATCCCTTAGGAATTCACACAGCTTTGATCTTTGAACATGCGAGTTCAAAGAAACTTCCAAAAACAGTGTAGGAAACACCCATCCTCAGGGACGTCGATACGCCGGTGGTACAGGAATTTTATGCCGACCGGAAGAGTTGATGTAAAGCATCGTACTGGACGATCTGCAACAAGTGAAACTAATACAGGACGGATACTGTTGGTTTTTCAACATTCACCGCAGAAGTTGTAGGTAGGCTGTTTATGTTTTCTTATCGGCAACGTTACGTAGCGCTCTGTATGAAAATCACTGGCTGTGCTGTGTGCAGTCTGTGGCTGGTTTGCATTGTTGTCAGCCATTGTAGTGTTGGGCAGCTGGATGTTAACAGCGCGTAGCGTTGCGCAGTTGGAGGTGAGCCGCCAGCAGTGGTGGATGTTGGAAGTGAGATGGCGGAGTTTTGAGTACAGAATGGATGTCTGAACTGCTATATATATTATGACTATTAAGGTAAATACATTGTTTGTTCTCTATTAAAATCTTTCATTTGCTAACTATGCCTACTAGTAGTTAGTGCCTTCCGCAGTTTGAATCTGTTATTTAGCTGGCAGTAGTGGCGCTCGCTGTATTGCTGTAGCTTGAGTAACGAAGATTTTTGTGAGGTAAGTGATTTGTGAAAGGTATAGGTTAATGTTAGTCAGGGCCATTCTTTTGTAGGGATTTTTGAAAGTCAGATTGCGTTGCGCTAAAAATATTGTGTGTCAGGTTAAGCACAGTCCTGTATAAATTGTTCAAAGGGGACGTTTCAAAGTCTGTTCAGAATGGTTTGTAGGAGTTGTTAATCCCTAGGGCGACGGTGTGCCGGATCCTTCGGAAACGTTTACAGATGTAACCATTGACACCAGACGACAAACATCAACGTATTCTATTCGCTGTGGACGTTCTTCACCGTTTAGAGGAGGATGGAAATTTTCTAAACAATCTAGCACTTTCTGACGAAGCAACGTTCACGTGTGACGGAAAATATTACGAGACAGCCAGAAGTGAATACATAGTGTTTTTTGGTGGTTGATCATGTTGTGAGACCATTTTTTCTCTCGGAAGAAACAGTTACTCCAGACAATTACCATAGTATGCTGGAGCTGTTTACATTACCACAACTGGCTGACTGGCAAGACATAGTAGTTTCCTAACAAGACGGTGACCCGCTAAATTGGGCTCAACTGTACGAGATGTTCTAGACCAGGTGTTTCCAGATCGCTGGATTGGCAGGAGTGGTCCAATTCACTGGCCTCCCAGGTCGCTTGATATTACACTGATGTACTTCTTTCTATGTGGGTATATCAAGGACAGAATCTGCCAAACGCCTGTCAAACACATAAGTGATTTAAAGAACCGAATCGTTGCTGTCACTGTCACACTTGACGCGAATTTGTTGCGCCGAGTGTGGGTAGAGCTTGAATACAGACTGGATGTCATCGTGCCACCAAATGCGCATATATTGAAACTGACTGAGTGGCATGAAAACTTTGTGAGATAATGTGTCATGTAAGTCAAACAAGGTGTCAATATCTTGATTAGTTTGGGAGCTATAACACATAAAAGTTGTACTGCAGCTTTTGAGACACCCTGTATTATACAAGGTGTCCCAGAAATGTTGCGACAAACTTCGCAGGGTTATAGAGTGTGTCTAGAGGAACAAACGTGGTACAGGAATTCATGCCTGGCAGTGTTGTCCAACGATGCTACAGAGTGTCCAAGTTACAGGCATCAGCGCCTCTTGGGCCACCCCTTCGGCAGCAAACGTGACACCGTACGCTGACGAACCGTAGGAGCCCGCATCTCGTGGTCGTGCGGTAGCGTTCTCGCTTCCCACGCCCGGGTTCCCGGGTTCGATTCCCGGCGGGGTCAGGGATTTTCTCTGCCTCGTGATGGCTGGGTGTTGTGTGCTGTCCTTAGGTTAGTTAGGTTTAAGTAGTTCTAAGTTCTAGGGGACTTATGACCACAGCAGTTGAGTCCCATAGTGCTCAGAGCCATTTGAACGAACCGTAGGCGGAACGTCTCGGATTGTTGTTTGTTATTCAGTTATCATGACTGATGGCCACGATCGCCAGTGGAGAAGATGGAGCTAGCTGCTGCGTAGAGAAGCCTTGCCTCCTATTAATACGATACTCTATTGTCTTTGTGAATGACTGTTCTGGACAAAGGTTTCCATCTGCAGTTTATTTTTCTCCTGTATGTCGAACAACATTGGAGATTTTAGAAGGTTCCTGGAGAAAAATAACCTGCACAGGTTCAAGTGGTTCAAATGGCTCTAAGCACTATTGGACTTAACATCTGAGGTCATCAGTCCCCTAGACTTACAACTTCTTAAACCTAACTGACCTAAGGACATCACACACATGCATGCCCGAGGTAGGATTCGAACCTGCTACCGTAGCAGCAGGGCGGTTCCGGACTGAAGCGCCTAGAACCGCTCGGCCACAGCGGCTGGCACCTGAACAAGGAAATCCATGTCCAAAACTGTCATCCGCCAAGGTAACAGAGCATCGCGTTCATAGGACAAAGGCTTTCTTACCCAGTACCAGTTCCATCTTGTCTACTGGTGATCGTAACAATCATTCGCGATCACTGAATAGCAAACAGCATTGCGCGACGTTCCGCCTATTGACCGTCAGCGTACAAAGACACGTCTGCTGCCGAGAGGGCGGCCTAGTGAGAGGCGCTGATGCCTGTAACTTGGACGCTCTGTAGCGCCATTGGATGAAGTTTCCGGACACGGGTTTCTATACTCGATTTATTCCTCAAGACATCCTCTAAAGCCACTGGTATTTTGTTGGCGTATTTCTGTAGATATTAAAATTATAATGTTTACGTCTGTCCAAATATTCATTGGATTTCGAGTAAAAGTTTCGGTCAAGTACTTTTAGAGACTTTTGGTAAGGAAGTTTTCCTTTTCTGTATTAAGTATGTATTGTACACACTCTAAGACAAAAAGGGAGACAAAACACAGATATTATCGGAATGGGATTGAAATCGGTAGATATGATGTACCGGGTGATCAAAAAATCAGTATAAATTTGAAAACTTAATAAACCACAGAATAATGTAGATAGAGAGGTAAAAATTGACAAACATGCTTGGAATGACATGGGGTTTTATTAGAACAAAAAAAAAAAAAAAGACGCGTGAAAGATCTCTTGCGTGTGTCGTTTGTTGATGATAGTGTGCTCAGCCGCCACTTTCGTCATGCTTGGCCTCCCAGGTCCCCAGACCTCAGTCCGTGCGATTATTGGCTTTGGGGTTACCTGAAGTCGCAAGTGTATCGTGATCGACCGACTTTCCCTAGGGATGCTGAAAGACAACATCCGACGCCAATGCCTCACCATAACTCCGGACATGCTTTACAGTGCTGTTCACAACATTATTCCTCGACTACAGCTATTGTTGAGGAATGATGGTGGACAATTTGAGCATTTCCTGTAAAGAACATCATCTTTGCTTTGTCTTACTTTGTTATGCTAATTATTGCTATTCTGATCAGATGAAGCGACAACTGTCGGAAATTTTTTGAACTTTTGTATTTTTTTGGTTCTAATAAAACACCATGTCATTCCAAGCAGGTGTGTCAATTTGTACCTCTGTATCTACATTATCCCGTGATTTATTCAGTTTTCAAAGTTATACTGACTGTTTGATCACCCGGTACATGTACAGACAAGCAAATGAGGACATCTAACAACTCTATCAATCAGTGCCAAGCCGAATAACTGCTTGCATAAGGGCCAGAGGTGGACCTACAAGTTATTGACATGCTCAATTTGTGAAGGTCTTTCTCTTGAATAAATCATAATTTATCTTGTGTAAGTCATAATTTATTCAAGCGAAAGAGCTTCACAAATTGAGCATGTCAGTCACTTGTAGGTCCACCTCTGGCCCTTATGCAAGCAGTTATTCGGCTTGGCATTGATTGATAGAGTTGTTAGATGTCCTCCTGACGGATATCGTGCTAAATTCTGTGCAACTGGCGCGTCAGGTCGTCAAAACACCGAGCCGGTTGGACGGCCCTGCCCATAATGCTCCAAAAATTCTCATTTCTGGAGCGACTCGGTGACCTTACTGTCTATGGTAGGATTTAGGAAGCATGAATACAAGCAGTGTAAAATCTCACCGTGTGTGGGAGGGCATTACCTTGCTGAAACGTAAGCCCAGGATGGCTTGCATGAAGGAAAACAAATCGGGAGCCTTAGAATGTACTGCTATGTTGTAAGGGTGCCGCGTATGACAACCGCTATGAAATGAAATGGCACCATAGACGATCATCCTGATTGTCAGGCTGTATGGCGGGGAAAGTCTGGATGCCATCCCACCACTGTCCAGGGCGTCTCCAGATACGTCTTCGTTGATAATTGGGACTTAGTTCAAAGCGGTACCCACCACCGAAGACAATCTATTGCAGTCAATGAGATTCCAGGTCGGAAACGTATCTGGAGATACCCTGGATAGCGATCGGGTACCAACCTGACTGTCGCACGCCATGCAGCCGGCCATACAGGAGTGATGGTCTGGCTTGCCATTTCTTTCTATAATAGGACCCCTGGAGTTTTCATCCTCGGCAACCTTCCAGCGCATCAGTACGTCGACGATATTCAGCGCCCGGTTTGTTTCCCTTCATGGGAAGCCATTTCGGGCTTACATTTGAGCAAGATAATGCGTGCCCACGCACGGCGAGATTTTCTATTGCTTCTCTTCGTGCTTGCCAAACCATACCTTGGCTAGCAAGGTCGCCAGAGCCCTCCCTAGTTAAGAACGTTTGGAGCGTTACTGGGAGAGCACTCCAAACAGATCGGGATTTTGACGATTTAACGTGTCAGTTGGACAGAATTTGGCACTATATTCCTCAGGAGGACATCCGACAACTCTGTTAATCAATGCCGAGTAGCAGCTTCCAAAAGGGCCTAGTTCTAAGTTCTAGGGGACTGATGACCTCAGAAGTTAAGTCCCATAGTGCTCAGAGCTATTATTGAGTTAGCAAATGAAAGATCTTGATAGAGAACAAACAGTAGATACGTTGTAAGTAATGAGTTGCCACTATTGAATTTCCAACTCTCGTACGAGGTGCATTCAAGTTCTAAGGCCTCCGATTTTTTTTCTAATTAACTACTCACCCGAAATCGATGAAACTGGCGTTACTTCTCGACGTAATCGCCCTGCAGACGTACACATTTTTCACAACGCTGACGCCATGATTCCATGGCAGCGGCGAAGGCTTCTTCAGGAGTCTGTTTTGACCACTGGAAAATCGCTGAGGCAATAGCAGCACGGCTGGTGAATGTGCGGCCACGGAGAGTGTCTTTCATTGTTGGAAAAAGCCAAAAGTCACTAGGAGCCAGGTCAGGTGAGTAGGGAGCATGAGGAATCACTTCAAAGTTGTTATCACGAAGAAACTGTTGCGTAACGTTAGCTCGATGTGCGGGTGCGTTGTCTTGGTGAAACAGCACACGCGCAGCCTTTCCCGGACGTTTTTGTTGCAGTGCAGGAAAGAATTTGTTCTTCAAAACATTTTCGTAGGATGCACCTGTTACCGTAGTGCCCTTTGGAACGCAATTGGTAAGGATTACGCCCTCGCTGTCCCAGAACATGGACACCATCATTTTTTCAGCACTGGCGGTTACCCGAAAGTTTTTTGGTGGCGGTGAATCTGTGTGCTTCCATTGAGCTGACTGGCGCTTTGTTTCTGGATTGAAAAATGGCATCCACGTCACATCCATTGTCACAACCGACGAAAAGAAAGTCCCATTCATGCTGTCGTTGCGCGTCAACATTGCTTGGCAACATGCCACACGGGCAGCCTTGTGGTCGTCCGTCAGCATTCGTGGCACCCACCTGGATGACACTTTTCGCATTTTCAGGTCGTCATGCAGGATAGTATGCACAGAACCCACAGAAACGCCACCTCTGGAGGCGATCTGTTCAACAGTCATTCGGCGATCCCCCTCGATCATGTCGTCAGACCGGCTTGTGCGAGCCCGAGGTTGTTTCGGTTTGTTGTCACATGATGTTCTGCCTTCATTAAACTGTCGCACCCACGAACGCACTTTCGACACATCCATAACTCCATCACCACATGTCTCCTTCAACTGTCGATAAATTTTAATTGGTTTCACACCATGCAAATTCAGAAAACGAATGATTGCGAGCTGTTCAAGTAAGGAAAACGTCGCCATTTTAAGTATATAAAACAGTTCTCATACTCGCCGCTGGCGGTAAAATTCCATCTGCCGTACGGTGCTGCCATCTCTGGGACGTATTGACAATGAACGCGGCCTCATTTTAAAACAATGCGCATGTTTCTATCTCTTTCCAGTCCGGAGAAAAAAATCGGAGGTCTTAGAACTTGAATGCACCTCGTATAACGTCAGGCTATTTCATATACAAGTTGTAGGTAATATTTTGCTTCCTGTGTTCTGTCGCTGATTATAATTGGAAAGAGTGCATTCCAGTCAATGTCAGGGGCTATATGACACTTATTTTACACTGACGCGCCAAAGAAACTGTTATAGCCATGCGTATTCAAATACAGAGATATGTAAACAGGCGGAATACGGCGCTGCGGTCGGCAACGTCTATATAAGAAAACAAGGATCTGGCACTGTTGTTAGATCAGTTACTGCTGCTGCAATGGCAGCTTATCAACATTTAAGTGAGTTTGAACGTGGTGTTATAGTCGCCGCACGAGCGACGGGACGCAGCATCTCCGAGGTACCGATGAAGTGGAGATTTTCCCGTATGATCATTTCAGGAGTGTAGCGTGAATATCAGTAATCCGGTAAAACATCAAATCTCCAACGCCGATAAAAGATCTTGCAAGAACGGGACCAACGACGACTGAAGACATTCGTTGAACGCGAGGGAAGTGCAAGCCTTCAGCAAATTGCTGCAGATTTCAGTGCTGTGCCATCAAAAAGTGTCAGCGTGCGAACCATTCAACGGAACATAATCGGTATGGGCTTTCGGAGCAGAAAGGCCCACTTGTGTACCCTTGACGACTGCTCATACGAAGCTTTGCGCCTCTCCTGGGGCCATTGAAACGTCCCCTAAGAAAAATTAAGAATGACAGTGCTGGAAAAAGTCTTACGTTATTTGATACAGAGACAGTTGAGTAAAACTGAACGTACTCAGACAACTTTCTTTTTACTTACTCTGATCATCACTAAACTGACACACAATATTTTCAGCGTAACGCAGTCTGACTTTCAATAATCCCGACAAAAGAATGGCCCTGACTAAAAATAACCTATACCTTTCAGGAATCACTTACCTCACAAAAATCTTCTTTACTCGAACTACTGCAGCCCGCATCTCGTGGTCGTGCGGTAGCGTTCTCGCTTTCCACGCCCGGGTTCCCGGGTTCGATTCCCGGCGGGGTCAGGGATTTTCTCTGCCTCGTGATGGCTGGATGTTGTGTGATGTCCTTAAGTTAGTTAGGTTTAAGTAGTTCTAAGTTCTAGGAGACAGATGACCTAAGATGTTAAGTCCCATAGTGCTCAGAGCCATTTGAACCATTTTTTTCGAACTACTGCAATACAGCGAGCGCCAATACTGCCAGCTAAATAAAAGATTCTAACTACTGAAGGCACTAACTACTGATAGGCATAGTTAGCAAATGGGCCGGCCGGAGTGGCCGAGCGCTACAGTCTGGAACCGCGCGACCGCTACGGTCGCAGGTTCGAATCCTGCCTCGGGCATGGATGTGTGTGACGTCCTTAGGTTAGTTAGGTTTAAGTAGTTCTAAGTTCTAGGGGACTGATGACCTCAGAAGTTAAGTCCCATAGTGCTCAGAGCTATTTTTGAGTTAGCAAATGAAAGATCTTGATAGAGAACAAACAATGTATTTACCTTAATAGCCTTCAAAAGTCACTATATATATATATATATATATATATATATATATATATATATATATATATATATATATATATATATATATATATAATTTTATGACACCCAATTAAACATATTTCGTTTTTCTGACGGACACACGTCCAGATCGTCCTCTCAAAACTCTGGCATCTCTCTCCCCACATCCACCACTGCTGCCAGCTCACCTCCAACTGCCGAACGCTACGCGCTGTTCACATCCAACTGCCCAACACTCCAACAATGAGTCCAACCAGTGACAGACTGCACACAGCACAGTTAGCGATTTTCATACAGAGCACTACATGGCATTACCAACATAAAAACCTAAACAGCCTACTTACACCATCAACAGCGACATTGGATTGTTGATGACTGGAAACATGTTGCCTGGTCGGACGAGTCTCGTTTCAGATTATATCGAGCGGATGTATGGTTATGGAGACAACCTCATGAATCCATGGACCTCGCATGTCAGCAGGGGCTGTTCAAGCTGGTGGAGGCTCTGTAATGGAGTGGGGCGTGTACATTTGTAGTGATATGGGACCCCTGGTACGTCTAGATACGACTCTGATAGGTGACACGTATGTAAGCACCCTGTCTGGTCACCTGCATCCATTCATGTCCATTGTGCATTCCGACAGACTTGGGCAATTCCAACAGGACAATGCGACACTCCACACGTCCAGAATTGCTACAGAGTGGTTCCAGGAATACTCTTCTGAGTTTAAACACTACTGCTAATCACCAAAATTCCGACACATGAACGTTATTGAGCATATCTGGGATGCCTTGCAACGTGCTGTTCAGAAGAGACCTGTACCCCCTCGTACCGCTACTGATTTACGGAAAGCACTGCAGGATTCATGGTGTCAATTCCTTCCAGCACTTCTTCAAACATTAGTCGAGTCCATGCCACGTCGTGTTGCGGCACATCTGCGTGCTCGCGGGGGCCCTTCACGATAATAGGCAGGTGTACCAGTTTCTTTGGCTCTTCAGTGTTTTTAAGGCTCCAGAGGAGGCTACTGTTTCAACACAGTGTGACCGCCTAGACGTAGAGGGAATATCGAAAACGGGCGTGTTTACGCGACGAGAACCCGTTCCATGGGGTTTTTTTTGAGGCTAGCGGATGTGGCCGGGACGCGGCTGCGGCAGGAGGCGGGTTTTCGCAAGCGGCGGGTCCGCTAACGGTGCGCCGGCCGCCGGTGCCGGCCGCCCAGCCACCGGCCGCCGCCACGCACAGCCGCGAGTCAGCCGCCCGCGACAGCGCCCGCCATGGTCCAGCGCGCCTTCTGCACGCCGCCGCCGCGGCTGCCGCTGCTGGTAGCTGTTGTAGTGGTGGTGGTGGTGGTGCTCCAACACGGCAGAGCCGCCACAGCGCTGTTCCCCACGTACGCCGTCGATTCCAACACCCCTGACGCCACCGCCGCCAACGATATGACGATAGTCGACGACGTGTTCGCCGACCCCGGCGACGATGTCTTCGCGACCGCCGTCGACCGATCTTCCACCACGCCAGACTCTACCACCACCGGCAATGTCGAGGCTGCTCTTCCATCGGCAATTGTCGCTGCCTCCAATAGGACGGACAGGGGTGAGTCGTGCTTCAGCCATTGGCATGATTATTCCATACAGTACAAGAGCAAGATTTTTTGTTTTTCTTTTTCAAAGTCCAAGCGGTCGCGAAATTAAAACCACAGTGAAAATGCGGCTAAGTTTTGCACATATGTGTTTCGGTATGTCTCTAGTATGGCAGTCTATTCCGCCAAATCGCACTTTTCAGTTCTGAAGGCACAGTCTGCACCTAAGAATGCCTACAACAATACTGACTCCCGCCAAGCGCGAAGTGCCTGTTGAGGGGCTGTTCCTCAATTCGTTTAGCCCAGATAACGTAATTCACGTGTGTTTCCTTCTCCGTGACAATTCGCGGCCGCACACTGCAGGTCCAACAAATACATTACATCTACATCTACATTTATACTCCGCAAGCCACTCAATGGTGTGTGGCGGAGGGAAATTTATGTGCCACTGTCATTACCTCCCTTTCCTGTTCCAGTCGCGTATGACTGCCGGAAAGCCTCCGTGCGCGCTCGAATCTCTCTAATTTTACGTTCGTGATCTCCCTGGGAGGTATAAGTAGGGGGAAGCAATATATTCGATACCTCATCCAGAAACGCACCCTCTCGAAACCTGGACAGCAGGCTACACCGCGATGCAGAGCGCCTCTCTTGCAGAGTCTGCCACTTGAGTTTGATAAACATTTCCGTAACGCTATCACGGTTACCAAATAACCCTGTGACGAAACGCGCCGCTCTTCTTTGGATCTCCTCTATCTCCTCTGTCAACCCGACCTGGTACGGGTCCCACACTGATGAGCAATATTCAAGTATAGGTCGAACGAGTGTTTTGTAAGCCACCTCCTTTGTTGATGCACTACATTTTCTATGGATTCTCCCAATAAATCTCAACCTGGCACCCGCCTTACCAACAATTAATTTTATATGATCATTCCACTTCAAACTGTTCCGCACGCATACTCCCAGATATTTTACAGAAGTAACTGCTACCAGTGTTTGTTCCGCTATCATATAATCATAGAATAAAGGATCCTTCTTTCTATGTATTCGCAATACATTACATTTGTCTATGTTAAGGGTCAGTTGCCACTCCCTGCACCAAGTGCCTATCCGCTGCAGATCTTCCTGCATTTCGCTGCAATTTTCTAATGCTGCAACTTCTCTGTATACTACAGCATCATCCGCGAAAAGCCGTATGGAACTTCCGACACAATCTACTAGGTCATTTATACATATTGTGAAAATCAATGGTCCCATAGCACTCCCCTGTGGCACGCCAGAGGTTACTTTAACGTCTGTAGACGTCTCTCCATTGAGAACAACATGCTGTGTTCTGTTTGCTAAAAGTCTTCAATCCAGCCACACAGCTGGTCTGATATTCCGTAGACTCTTACTTTGTTTATCAGGCGACACAGCTGCAGCTGTTTCGGTAGGAGGTGTTTGATCACTCACTTCGCTTCTTCTAATTGTCATCTCTTCGCTCTCATGAACCGCTGGCAATGAGGACAGCATTTTGGCACGGACAACGAGCTGCAGTCCAGCGTAGGGAATGGCAGGTATCTCAGGCGGCTGCCTTCTATTACGAGGGTGTTAGAAAGTAGCTACCACACTACGACATATCTCTAAGTTGGAGCGGCGACTACGTAGAGAAGTATGTGGAAGGTGTAGCTAAATGTTGCAAATAAAACATTTTTTTACGTAATTCCAACACTGCGTTGGATGAGCAACTCAATATATCTGAAATTTATGAATTAAGGTTTCTGTCAGATTTGCAAATAATATTTTTATGAGTGACTAGTTTCGAGCTTTTCGTTCATTATCAAACCATTACCTATATTAAAAGATACAATGTTACTAACAATACATGAAATACAATATGAGAAACTTTTTGTGTGCAGAGATTACAGCAATGCAATAAATGTTTTGTGATATACGTGCATTTGTAATGTTTCACTGTACATAATACATTTGTTTTTTAGATCAGACCAATGTATCATAATAACTGAAGACGCCTATCGAATTTTGAATCTGTCAAGACAAACGTAATACAGTCAAGTAACATTATTATTATATTGAGCTGATGTAAACCAAATGTATTCTGTACAGTGAAGCACTACAAATGCAGTTATGTCACAAAAGATTTGTTGCACTAATGTAAATTGTGCGCGCAAAATGTTTGAAAATGTTGTATTTCATGTTTTGTTGATAACATTGCAACTTCTAATGATGGTTTGAGAATGAACGAAAAGTTCAAAACCAGTTACTAATAAAAATATTATTTGCAACTCTGACGGAAACATTAATTTATAAATTACAAAACATTTTTGATTTCCACTGTGGTTTTATGATAGTTTTAAGGGAGATTTAGCAGCAATAAATTTCAACTGCGCAACTACATCTGAATTTCTTCGAATGCGTGACAGTGGAGATATAAAAATGAAAATAAAAAAAGCCATACTGTGCCTACTTTTACTCTATCAGGTTATACGGTACCATATTTTGGGGTAATACACAAACCAGGAGAAAGTCTTTAGAGTGAAAAAGCGTGTATAAAGATTCATTGCGGTGTAAGTTCAAGAACAGCATACCAAAACCTATTGAAAGAATTGGACATACTAAATACTGCTTCTCGGAGTATTTGTACTTTAAAGGTAAACAGTCCCCTTCTCACGACTCCTCTATACGCGTAGTCTCAAGCATTCTTTTGAGAAAAACCGTGATCTTTAAGTAGAAGCACGAACAGAAAAGACTCTTTTTATCGATTAATATACAAAAAAATTTCGAGATCAGTCGGTCAGGGAATCTGAACTATCGATAGTCCTCCTTCTTCCTTTCTTCTGCCTTCGTCTCGCATCGGGGCGGGGTTGGCATGGTCATTAACGGATGTGACAGGCTTAGTATAAGGGGCCCTTCCTGTCGCCACCCCGATAATTTCCTGGAACGGAATGATTGTACCGCAACTGTTTGCGACTAGTGTTACACATCTGAAAATGAGGGAAAGGTTTCTAAATGTTTGCGAATCATGTTACTGAGGCAGGACTTGGGTACCAGTTGTGGGAAACCTCCTAAAAACTACATCTATGATTTTTTTCCCTTTCCGCGTGGGTCTGCTCTTGACAATACTAAGCGGGATTAAAATCTGTAATAGTGATCACTGACTATGTATGCAAGAGAAACAGGCAGACAATGATGGAGCCAGGAGGACAAAAAAAAAAAAAAAAAAAAAAAAAAAAAAAAAAAAAAAAAAAGAAAGTGCTGTGATACGGGACATACCGAGACATACGGGTGAATTGGTCACCCTATGTGGTTCCCAAACTCGCTGCAAGCATTTACATGTGCTACGATTTCGGTAATATGGATGTCAAGATCGTCGGTTGCTATGTTGATCAGCTTTTCTGTTGGCTCCACTAGTCTAGGTGTCGGGCCTGGCGCTCAAGCTGGTAAGGCACATCCCTGGAAACCGAGATATAGCGGGGAAATTTCAGATTGTCTTTAATGTAGCCTTCACCTATCAGTGATGTGAGGAGTCGCCAGTATATATGATTAAATACTTAAAACGTCAACTCGTTTTTAAAGTAATCAGACGTTTGAAGACTTTTTGCACATGGGAGTTAGATTCTTTAAAGAATCAGGGGTTTAGTATTTAATACTACGCTGGATGCTTCCTGTTATAGGCCTTCGCACAATATAAATGAGTAAGATATTCTACAGGTGTCGAAGCCAGGACCTCCGCGTTATGCAACTAACAACGCTAACCACTAAATTACGGAGACAGTGTGGTGGTAGCTCAAAATGCGTACATCGTGGTAACAGACACAAGAGATTTCTCATTATAGATAACAAAGAATTAGGTTTTATCAAAATAAATCACAACTATTTCTATATATAACATCTACTTTTGTATTATCCGACAAGACCAACTGATATCTTATGGGTAGCGCTGTCGTATGTCAACGCCATACAAAGAGAGACCGATAGAGAGAGATACGCAATAAAACTGAACACACTGGTTTTATTCCAAGTGTAGCACTGTCAGGCGTTTAAAAGTTTCGTTCGGCAACGTCTCTCCCACCAGAGGTGGGCGGAACTATCATTGTCAACTCGCAGGTATGACAAATAACGTTCATTTTCCGATATCAGTTATTTTTGGCAATATCTTCAGTTACCCGTGCAGCGGTTGGAAGGCAGCCAAAACACCGAGAATACACTATCTTTAGTTGATCTAACTTACTGCTCCATGATTCATACATTCATTCACCATAAATTATAACAAATTTCAAGATTTATACTTCGCATACGTGCTGCGTTTACCACTTCACACTCTCTGACAGCATAACAAACGAAAATAAGTATATCAAACAACTGAAAATAGCCATTGAAGCTAATGTATCCTAAGTAGATGTTTTTGTATTATATATAGTGTGCAACGAAAGAAAAACTATTTCTGGTTTCCGGCGTACTTACTATTTTTCAAAAATGCGTGCTTTTGTGTATGATTTCTTAAAATAAAAGGATGCGAAAACGCAATGTTGGTATGCATAAATGTCAGCATTCTTGTGAGTAATGTCGGAGGTTGACCAGGGACAGTAAAGTTGGGTACAGAAAATTCGCAAGAACAGAAAATCATAGTAAAATACGTCGGACCTGAGGAGAACCAACCTTTGGTGCAAGAAGTGGCAGTTGACTCTAAACATAAATAAAAAGAACATATCGTTCATTAATAGGCAGAAAGATCCATTTTTATTGAATTGTTCTTTTGTGATCAGCCACTGGAAATAGTTCTAGGTGTATGCATCTGGTGTGACCCAAGGGGGTACGACCACATAAGACATTGTAAGGTAGATGTCGGACTGACATTCATTGGATGAAGCATAAAAAAATGTAATTCACGCACGAAAGCGGTAGATTACGAAGCCTTCGTCGACCGCATCTTCAGTACTGGTCATCAGTCTGGAACGTTCAAAATGTAAAGTTAAGCAAAGTAATAGGGTGGATTAACTGGAAATATTCAATAGCCGGTTGTCTATTACAGATAAGTTACTTCTGTTGTCACCTTCTATCTCCCAGGCAGTCGCGTCATTGTAATTTATTCATGGTGTTGCCTATGTGAATCTACATTTCGTCTAAGTTAATCACTAACGTATTCATGTAGGAAGTTTATTCCTTAGGAAAATGCAAACGTAGAACTTACTCTTAGCAATTAGGTTTTCGCCTTTACACTTCATCATTTTTTTAATTTTCACCTTTTAACTCTGAAAGCCTTAGAAAAATAATTTTTCTGAAAGATGTTTTGTCATGAGTCAATTTTGACGTACTATGCCAATAAAGATGTACTGTGGCTCACTATTCCGGTAGGTAACATTGGCAGTGATCTGAACATGGCAACAGTATACCGAAATCGGTAATAACATTGTGTACCGGTGCAATCAAGACTGACAGAAAACATTTTTATTTGTTACTCAGTACCTCCTTGTATTTCTAATAGCATCTCACAGTCAGAGGTCGAACAAAAATCACGCACTACTTGAAACTGAAAGGTACGTCTTCGTACGTACGTGTTTTTCCTGCGCTTTCACCTAAATAACTTACTTCGAATTGTTAAAGATATATGTAACCTGTTTATCATACAGAGAAATAATGACCAGGAGCACATGAAACGAGAAGATCAACTGTTCTACAGCATCATTAATAACAGAGATAGAGGCATAAACTTAATTCTTTTTAGTGGAGCAAGGCGTATTTTTGTATCGGACTAGTAGATCTGTATGACACAAATTCAGTTACATAACTCTTTCGTAATTGTGGCAAACTATTACAGGGTAAAAACATATTGAGTTTGAGGGATTTTCGTGCTATTGTTGCCGTTTTATGTTACGTCCCTCTTCATGGAGAGTATCCCTTACAAGGTAAGCGATACGTGATGATTACACCTATCTTGATGAAAAGCGTTCGGTTTTAACTCCCTTACTTGCACTTGGTGCATTAGGACTTTCGTGCTCTCTTCCGCGATATGTTGGATTCGCCCAGTCTTTAAATTAGTTAGCAGACAAAGTACTAATTATCAAATGATCATTGTAAATGTCACAACAGTGGTAGGCGATACCCAGAGGTGTCTTGAGGATCAATGTCTACCGATGCGGAGCTAATAGCTACACATACATACACTCCTGGAAATTGAAATAAGAACACCGTGAATTCATTGTCCCAGGAAGGGGAAACTTTGTTGACACATTCCTGGGGTCAGATACATCACATGATCACACTGACAGAACCACAGGCACATAGACACAGGCAACAGAGCATGCACAATGTCGGCACTAGTACAGTGTATATCCACCTTTCGCAGCAATGCAGGCTGCTATTCTCCCATGGAGACGATCGTAGAGATGCTGGATGTAGTCCTGTGGAACGGCTTGCCATGCCATTTCCACCTGGCGCCTCAGTTGGACCAGCGTTCGTGCTGGACGTGCAGACCGCGTGAGACGACGCTTCATCCAGTCCCAAACATGCTCAATGGGGGACAGATCCGGAGATCTTGCTGGCCAGGGTAGTTGACTTACACCTTCTAGAGCACGTTGGGTGGCACGGGATACATGCGGACATGCATTGTCCTGTTGGAACAGCAAGTTCCCTTGCCGGTCTAGGAATGGTAGAACGATGGGTTCGATGACGGTTTGGATGTACCGTGCACTATTCAGTGTCCCCTCGACGATCACCAGTGGTGTACGGCCAGTGTAGGAGATCGCTCCCCACACCATGATGCCGGGTGTTGGCCATGTGTGCCTCGGTCGTATGCAGTCCTGATTGTGGCGCTCACCTGCACGGCGCCAAACACGCATACGACCATCATTGGCACCAAGGCAGAAGCGACTCTCATCGCTGAAGACGACACGTCTCCATTCGTCCCTCCATTCACGCCTGTCGCGACACCACTGGAGGCGGGCTGCACGATGTTGGGGCGTGAGCGGAAGACGGCCTAACGGTGTGCGGGACCGTAGCCCAGCTTCATGGAGACGGTTGCGAATGGTCCTCGCCGATACCCCAGGAGCAACAGTGTCCCTAATTTGCTGGGAAGTGGCGATGCGGTCCCCTACGGCACTGCGTAGGATCCTACGGTCTTGGCGTGCATCCGTGCGTCGCTGCGGTCCGGTCCCAGGTCGACGGGCACGTGCACCTTCCGCCGACCACTGGCGACAACATCGATGTACTGTGGAGACCTCACGCCCCACGTGTTGAGCAATTCGGCGGTACGTCCACCCGGCCTCCCGCATGCCCACTATACGCCCTCGCTCAAAGTCCGTCAACTGCACATACGGTTCACGTCCACGCTGTCGCGGCATGCTACCAGTGTTAAAGACTGCGATGGAGCTCCGTATGCCACGGCAAACTGGCTGACACTGACGGCGGCGGTGCACAAATGCTGCGCAGCTAGCGCCATTCGACGGCCAACACCGCGGTTCCTGGTGTGTCCGCTGTGCCGTGCGTGTGATCATTGCTTGTACAGTGTCCGGAGCAAGTATGGTGGGTCTGACACACCGGTGTCAATGTGTTCTTTTTTCCATTTCCAGGAGTGTATATCCACTCTAAGGCAAAAAAAGAAAAAAATAGACACACCACGAAGAAATTACCCGAATGGGAAATGTGATGCGATGTACATGCGTAGATAAACAAATGATTACAATTTCAGAAAAAATGGATGATTTTTTCAAGAGAAAGAACTTCACAAAGTGAGCATGTCAATAACGCTTGGTTCACCTCTGGCCCTTATGCAAGCAGTTATTCGACTTGGCATTGATTGACAGAGTTGTTGGATGTCCTCCTTAGGGATATCGTACCAAATTCTGTCCAACTGGGGCGTTAGACTGTCAAAATCCCGAGCTGGTTGCAGAGCCCTGTCCATAAGGTTCCAAATGTTCTCATTTGGGGAGAGATCCGACGACTTTGCTAGCCAAGATAGGTTTTGGCAAGCACGAAGACAAGCATGAGAACTCTTGCCGTGTAGGGGTGGGCATTATCCTGCTGAAATGGGTGGTTTGCCATGAAGGGCAACAAGACGAGGCGTAAAATATCCTTCTGTGAAAAGCACCGCAGACCATCACTTCTGGTTGTCCAGCCACATGGCGGGCGACAATCAGGTTGGTGTCCCATTGGTGTCGGGGGCGGCACCAGACACGTCTTCGGCCTGTAATCTCATTGACTGGAGTAGAATTGAGAACTGTCTTCAGCGATGAGTCCCGCTTCGAATTAAGCCCCGATGACCATCGAAGACATTTCTGGAGACGCCCTGGACAACAGTGTGATATCAACCTGACTGTCGAGCGCCATATGGTCCGACGGCCAGCGGTACTTCGACGATATCCTATGCTCTGTTTTGTTGCCCTTTATGGGAAGCCATCCCAGACTTACATTTCAGCAAGATAATGCTCGCGCCAAACCGTACCTTGACTAGCAAGATCGCCGGATCTCTCCTCAGTCGACAAAGTTTGGAGCGTTACGGTCAGGGCCCTCCAACCAGTTCGGGATTTTGACGATGTAACCAAAAAATGTTCAAATGTGTGTGAAATCTTATGGGACTTAACTAGTAAGGTCAGCAGTCCCTAAGCTTACACACTACTTAACCTAAATTATCCTAAGGGCAAACACACACACCCATGCCCGAGGGAGGACTCGAACCTCCGCCGGGACCAGCCGCACAGTCCATGACTGCAGCGCCCCAGACTGCTCGGCTAATCCCGCGCGGCAACGATGTAACCCGCCAATTGGAAACAATTTGGCTGGATATCTCTCACAACGATATGCAACAATTCTGTCAATCAAAGCCAAGCTGAATAACTACTGCTTGCATAAGGGCTAGTGGTGGATCAAGGCGTTATTGACTTGCTCTTGAATAAATCGTCCAATTTTTATGAAATTATAATCATTTATTCTCCGTTCATATACACCACATCTACCGATTTCAGTCCCATTAGGATAACTCCTTCGTCGAGAGACTTTTTTGTGTTAGAATGCCCTTCGCAAGTTACTGTTTGGTGCTTTAGCATTGGACATGTTCTGTCGTATTCCGTTCCTGTGCCGTTTATATGAAGGGGTCAGCAGAGTTATGACGCAATCTTCGTCCCGTACAAGTTGTCTAAATTTATACAACAATTTTTTACGCGAGTAGCCTCACCTTCGTTCCAAAAATTCATTTTGAAGTACCTTATTACTCGTTTTACGTTTTCATCCAATTTACTACCGCTTCTTAGCATTACTCCTAAATGTTCCAACGATGTCGTAGTCCAGGGTGTCCACCCAAATTTTATGATAGGATAGTGTCAGATTTTGCTCTTTGTTATGGACATTATATTGCATTTATTTACTTTTAAAGAGAGTTACCCTTCGTTATACGAGGTGACTTCGAAAAGTAAGTTACACATTGTTACAGCAGTCCAAGTAATTTATCAACATAGTGACCAAGTCTCGATAAACAACACTCGGAACGTTCTATTAATTGTCCATTTGCTCGACGATAGAAATCCGCTCCTTGGTCATGAAGCCATTCGAGAACCGGCTTGTGATCGTCCTCATCGTTGGAAAAATCATTCCCCCCCCCCCCCCCCCCCACTCCCAGTTCCTGAGCTGTTCTTTCTGGTTGCAGTAAAGATGCAGCTCGCATGATGCAAGATCTGGACTTCCCAGAAAGCATCACCGAAGTCTACACGACGTTGATCATATGGCACCATTTGACTACGGTTGGAAGCCACGCTGCATTTGGGCACATATACCGCTAGAACTTCACCATGAATCTGTGTGCAGTCTAGACTTTTGTCCACAAGAAGCGTACTTCCGCACGTACGTCCACTTTAAAGTACGTTTTCAGTTCCTGAGTAATTTCCTCGGACACTGTGATCTACCTGTTAACCGCACCGTAGCGGCACTGTGTCAACAGGAAACCAGGTACATGTACTCTTTTTGATAAGGCGCCACTCTTGTTGCGCAATGGTCTTACTGTGGGACGACGGGTGCTTCTTCCTATCCGAAGTCTCTACGTAACTGAAGCAAAGTGTTGATATCTGGCTAAACACAAAGACCGAATGAAAACTGAAAGACGGTGCTGCGAAATTCTCTGTGTAGTTCTAGAACATTATTCACATGTGAATATAGACTCTCTAGGCGTATACTCTGGCTCTGAGCACTATGAGACTTAACTTCTGAGGTCATCAGTCCCCTAGAACTTAGAACTACTTAAACCTAACTAACCTAAGGACATCACACACATCCATGCCCGAGGCAGGATTCGAACCTGCGACCGTAGCGGTCGCGCGGTTCCAGACTGTAGCGCCTAGAACCGCTCGGCCACTCCGGCCGGCTAGGCGTATACTGTTGGTGAAAACTGTCGGGTTTGCAGCCCAGTGGCAGTGCTAAAATTACCGCGACGTTTCGACGAATTTCATACTTATCATCTTCTGGCGTGATGTCGAATTACGCGGAGGCTGTGATATTCATACTAGTCTAATGACTACGAGCGGCTGTGTACCGTCCGGCCGGTCGCCGGGGAGGGGGTAGTAGCGGGTACTCGGCACCTCTGCGTGGGCGTTTCGGCCGCGTCTTGGGAGTTGGACGGTGCTGGTTGGTCTCTCGTCCTATTACCGCTAACTCAGGGTTCCATTCCGCACTTAGTCGGCATCCTTCGTCTCTGCTGACAACACAGAATCCGATTCCTTGATGACACTGGCCCAATAGCTGGTTGCTTGCAAAGCACCTTGATGTTCTGTAAGTCATATGTGTCGTCTACCTTGATGCTATGCCCTGCTATTGTTGATTGCTCTGTCTGTCCCAGTCGCACACGCCTGATTTGCTCCTCGCAGCATTTCGAAAAACAGCACTGCGTTTGCCAGAGTACTATCGGTCACACGCGCAGGCGATGTTGTGTATTCCCGGTACGTTCATTTCTCGTGGGTCTTTCGAAAAGCCGAGCCACTCTTTCGTCTTCGGCGGTGGTTGGAAGACGGTATTTATGTTGGATTTTTCGATCAGCCTCGCGGTTTTGTCTGAGAGCTGTCCCGGGAACGGAAGGAAACAGAGTTTCTGTCTTCTTCTTCCTCGTCTCGTCTCATGCACCGACCTGTTTGGGTTCGGTTGTTGGAAGCAACAGCTGCAAACAGGACTTCGGCTATATCCCTCGTGGTGTGTGGAAGCGGACACTCGATGCTGAGAGGCTACAGACGATTATGCAGAGTTGTTTACTTTCCAAGGAGTTCGGATGCTCCACTAATATTCCTCCATCTTAGACATCTACATAAACTATGGTAACATGTGTAAATACCTTGGCCTGTGCCTAACGTTAGACATGCGAGAGCCTCTTGCCTGGAATCTTTGGCTCCCAGTCTTCTATGAAAAATACTCTGGATCGTCCCTTCAGAAGTTCTCGTTGATCCATTACTAGTGACTTCCTTTTGTTGGCCCTCTCTGATACCTATTTGAAATGTACGAAAAAGCTACATTATTTGCTTAGTTTTCTTTATTTATTGATTTATTTATCGTGGTAAGATTAGGACCCTCAGGTCCTTCCTTACGTCTAAGCCGGCAGTCTACATCTTGTACAATGGGTTCACATAACGCCACAGATGTTACAAAAATTCTTACACGTAAAGTGAGGTATAACACCAAGAACTCACTATAACGTAAATTGTAGAAACTATATATGTCTAGTGGAAACAATGCAGGGTTTATGTTGAGAATAAAATAGTAAGAGCTACGGCACTCAACCCGTGAACAGGTTTCTCGTCTGACTGCAGGTAGAGTGCAGCGTTTCGTTTGCCGGCACTAGGAGGGGGAGGGTGGTATCGCCCCGGCCGCCTTTTACTCCAGGTCAAGATCTCCGGTACTCAGTTTGGTAGAATGTTACTGTGAATGTATCTGGGGCCGTCCTGGAAGGTATGGAACGAAGAGAAGTCCCCACCCCCAACTGGGACTGAACCCGGGATGATCAAGGCTGAAGTCTAGTGCTCTATCCGCTGGATCACCACGGCCAGAGTTAATAGTAATTCATGGAAAGCGGAGCAACAAAGTTGGTTTGTAACCAGATAAACAGATTGCTGGAAGGAATCATTTTATTCTGCTGGGAGAGACAGTCACTTAGTGCAGCTGTGGCGCTGCACGATGAGCTCAGACTGCTGATGTGTCAGTTGTATGATGTTTTACGTCACTCTTAGAGGTGACCGGCTGCTCACCTAAATCTCTGCCGGGGACAAATTATTCCTCACCACGACGCAATTCTGAAGACTTATACACATAGAATATTAGCGTAACGTCAGTGCACCGTCAGTTGTGACAGTAAGCCACTGACGATGGAGGAAGTTATCTGAGACTTACGGTATCGTTTAAAAACAAACACTGGAATTATTTCTTTACACCAAATATGATTCCGCGCGGCTGCACCTTTCTGGGTAGGTACTCTTTATTTAATTATCAGAATTTTTAAAAAAATTATTTATAAGACAAAGACGTAATCATAATATAAGTTAATACCAAAAGCCTCTAGAAATCCTTGGATAACACACAAGACACTAATTTAATCGACAGAAGGAGAAATCACAAACAAGGCAGAAAATGAGGCAGGGGAACAGAATATGAACGTCTAAAAATTGTGGCAGGGAACAACTGCAAATCGACGAAGCAGGAGTAACTAGAGGATAAACGCCAAGCTGTTGAATCATGTATGACGACGAGAAACATAGATGCCGCCTATAGGAAAATAAAAAAAAAAGACCCTGGAGAAAATGGAAGCACATGTGTGACTATTAAAAGCTTAGATTACAATTCATAACTAATCAAAGAAGGGCAAGCTGAAAGGTGAAAGGAATATATAGAGGGCCCGTACGAGGAAAACGAATTTGAATGCAATATTATAGAAAGGAAACAGGAAGTAGACGAAGATGATAAGACAGCCATGACATTGCGATGAGAATTTAACGGGTCACTGGCAGACGTAAGTCGAAACAAAGCCCCTGGAGTAGACCATATTCCGTCAAAATTGTTAAGACCCTTGGAAGAACCAACCAAGACAAAACATAAGGTCTACTCAATAAAAAACCATAAAAGTTTTATAAAAATACGAAACTTCGACAAAGTTTGTGCTTCTTTGTTATTTGGTGGTGGTGTAGATTATCCGATGGGGCTGGCACGAGTGCCTCGCGAACGGGATTCTGGGAATCGTTAAAACTTGATGGCAGCAACCTTGCAGTTTGCACCAACGTGGGCGATAGAGTGTCATTAGAATTCTTTTAGCTGAAGGATTGAAACCAATCCACATTCACCGTCAGATGGCAGTGCAATATGGTGAAAGTTGTTTGAGTCAAACACAAGTGTACGAGGGGCAGGTAAGTTCAAATGAGGTGTAACAAGTGTAGACGATTCTCCACGCCAAGGACACTCAGTTTGTCCGGTCATGGAGAACATCATGGCGAGAGTTGATCAGTTGACACAGGAAAACTGGTGTGTTACGTTGAGTGACATTGCAACGACGATGAACATTAGTGTCTGATCAGCACACCATATTGTTCATGAGGTAGTGGTGTTCAAGAAAGTATGTGCAAGGTTGGTTCCAAAACATTTGGCATCAGAAATGAAAGAAAGGCTGATGGATATGTGCCGGGAGGCCTTAAATTCGTCTGCTTGCCCCAACCTCCGTATTCCCTTGATCTGGCGCCTTCGGATTATCACATTCGTAGCCCATTGAAAGAAGTTCTTAGTGGCTCAGGATTCGACGATGATTCGTAAGTCCCGGCGGCACTGCATAACTGGTCACGCGCACACCTTAGTAACGATACACAGCAGTGCGGATAAGTTTACTGATGAAGTGGTGTCCGATATGCGCCTCGTTTGTGGTTTTATTGAACGCAGTGGCATTGCGGCAGAACGACACTATCTGATCTGTTCCTGTAGCGACGGCGACCACATCACAGTAGCTTTGCATTTGAGGTCTTCAAAAAATGGCTCTGAGCACTATGGGACTTAACTTCTAAGGTCATCAGTCCCCTAGAACTTAGAACTACTTAAACCTAACTAACCTAAGGACATCACACACATCCATGCCCGAGGCAGGATTCGAACCTGCGACCGTAGCGGTCACGCGGTTCCAGACTGTAGCGCCTTTAACCGCTTGGCCACACCGGCCGGCAACATTTGAGGTCTGTTGCATTACCTTTTCTTTTGTAGTGAACACATAGTGTGTTGTGGGGCGATCACTCTGTTGTAGAAATAATTCAAAGGTCAAGATCGCTTAAATACTATTTACTGGATGACCGGTTTCAACACACTAAAGGTGCCACCATCGGATCTGAGTGTAGCTTAACATTTATAAACCATTTGGATATAACGATAAATGAGGCAGAGTAGCTGATATAAAATCATTGTCACAGAAATAAAAAATAAAAACAACTGCTCTCATGGTCATTCTATTCCATCAGATATATAAAACCGAAGTCACAAGATAAAACTATTTGGTACATGACCGCTGCTCGACTAACAACGGCCGGCCGCTGTGGCCGAGCGGTTCTAGGAGCTTCAGTCTGGAACCGCGCTGCTGCTACGGTCGCAGGTTCGAATCCTGCCTCGGGCGTGGATGTGTGTGATGTCCTTAGGTTAGTTAGGTTTAAGTAGTTCTAAGTCTAGGGGACTGAAGACCTCAGATGTTAAGTCCCATAGCGCTTAGAACCATTTGAACCATTCTAGAATCGCAGCAGGTAAACCGGTGCGGATTAGGGCAGCGTGATGCCGACCGTTGTTAGTCGAGCAGCGGTCATGTACCAAATAGTTTTATCTTGTGACTTCGGTTTTATATATCTGATGGAATAGAATGACCATGAGAGCAGTTTTTATTTTTTATTTCTGTGACAATGATTTTATATCAGCTGGTCTGCCTCATGTATCGTGATATCCAAATGGTTTATAAATGTTAAGCTACAATCAGATCCGATGATGGCACCTTTAGTGTGTTGAAACCGGTCATACAGTAAATAGTATTTAAGCGATCTTGGCCTTTGAATTATTTCTTTTCTTTTGTGTTGTACGTTTAGGTAATCGCATGTCACAGGCTTTTCCACCTTTATGAAGGTATTTTCACAGAAGCATCGGTAACTGAGGTCACAAACTGAATAAATCATTATTAACTCCGTAACGAACCGCCGCCGGCGACCGTGAGTTACTTATTCTAAAATACTCAGAAAATGCGTGTATGTGTTTGTGTGTTAGTAAAATCACCTCTCCATGGGTGTCATAAAAAAGCTATCATGGCACAAAGATAATATTAAATACAGTAAATTTCCTTTGGTTTTTAAATGATGTAATTAGAAAATGGAAGCTCAGGAATTGTAATGAAAGAACATACTTAAATACAATCTGTTTGCCGATGATCAGGTTACTATTCAACAAACTGATGATGACCTCAGAGATTTCCAGAGTTCTGCTCCGGGCAAAACATGAACTGCTCTACACAAAGGACGAAGACAATGGTTTATATAGGCAAATATGGAGTCCGAAAGGAATAAAAATTGTTCAAATGGCTCTGAGCACTATGGAACTTAACATCTGAGGTCATCAGTCCCCTAGACTTAGAACTACTTAAACCTAACTAACCTAAGGACAACACGCACATCCATGCCCGAGGCAGGATTCGAACCTGCGACCGTAGCAGCAGCGCAGATCCGGACTGAAGCGCCTAGAACCGATCGGCCACAACGGCCGGCCCCGAAAGGAATAGCACTAGCCAAATTACCTATTGAGCAAGTGTCTCAGTTTCAATAACTTGGCTATAATATAACTTATGGCACTGAGCTTGATATCGATCACAAACCGAACGATTACCACGGCATATGCGGAATAATTCAGAAACTATTATCTAGAAAAATGAGAGAAGAAACAGGAACGGAATTTTATGAAGTGATGGCTGTGCCTGTTTTTGTTTACAGGTCAGGTGTTGTTTAAAACAACAGAAGATAGAATCATCGAAAATAAAGAAAACTGCGTCTCCCACCTAAACTGAATGCGAGAAGGAAGAATATTAAAAATTTAATCATGCAGACGGAATGGTATAGATACGTAGCTAGATAATGGATACGTTGGCGACAGTTTCCTCTGTAACTTGAACAACGGAATCGGCTAGTCCTTGAAAGAAGCAAAGGAACAAGATTTCTGCAAGTAACAACATTTACGCGAAATGGCAGCACGAAGAACGTGAGTGGCCGACTTTAAGGGTCATGGTTAGTGGCAAGTTTCGAGAGTGTAAATTTTATGGATTGGCTTGCCTCCCTAGAATTATTTGTCTCTGTTGGTGTTTGAACATCTAATGGTACGCCGTCCACAGACCACAGACCGCAAGGAGAAACACTGTAATGACTTGTAACTAGGTGCGCGGAAGCCGGTGCACGTGGCAAGGGCAGGGTAGTGGGAGGCCGGCATCTGGGAGGCTACAGCAATAACCCCCCCCCCCCCCCCCTCAACCCCTCCACACACAAACACACAACACACACACACGCACACACACACACACACACACACACACACACACCTGAGGCTGCAGACAGGAGACGGTCGCGTTGCCCTAGTAACGACGTAACGGGCCACCGGACGCAAAAACGGCAGGATGCAAGGCGTAGCGGTATGCGCAGAAATCCGCGGAAAACGTGAAAGTTCACCAGCAGCTCACGGATGTCTCCTCCACATGCTGCGCCAGCAAAGTGATTCGCAGACATAATACTGAGAGAATACGTAGGTAGAAATATATTTTTTACTATCTCCTTAAAAAATAAATAAATAAAGCTACGCCATTAATTTTTACTGGTTTTCAGGTACATTACTAGAGCGACAATTTACTCTTCTTGACTCTCCCTTGTACGATTTTTCCACGTTGCTGTTTTAAATCAGGCAATACACTCTGAGAATCAATAGACAACCTGTTTCGAATGCGTTCAAAGGGTATAGGGCGCTAAACCGACTACTGTATTTTGGGATTAAGAATCAATGTTGTTGTTGTTGTTGTTGTGGTCTTCAGTCCTGAGACTGGTTTGATGCAGCTCTCCATGCTACTCTATCCTGTGCAAGCTTCTTCATCTCCCAGTACCTACTTCAGCCTACATCCTTCTGAATCTGCTTAGTGTATTCATCTCTTGGTCTCCCTCTACGATTTTTACCCTCCACGCTGCCCTCCAGTACTAAATTTGTGATCCCTTGATGCCTCAGAACATGTCCTACCAACCGATCCCTTCTTCTAGTCAAGTTGTGCACAAACTCCTCTTCTCCACAATTCTATTCAATACCTCCTGATTAGTTATGTGATCTACCCATCTAATCTTCAGCATTCTTCTGTAGCACCACATTTCGAAAGCTTCTATTCTCTTCTTGTCTAAACTATTTATCGTCCACGTTTCACTTCCATACATGGCTACACTCCATACAAATACTTTCAGAAACGACTTCCTGACACTTAAATCTATACTCGATGTTAACAAATTTCTGTTCTTCAGAAACGCTTTCCTTGCCATTGCCAGTCTACATTTTATGTCCTCTCTACTTCGACCATCATCAGTTATTTTGCTCCCCAAATAGCAAAACTCCTTTACTACTTTAAGTGTCTCATTTCCTAATCTAATTCCCTCAGCATGACCCGATTTAATTCGACTACATTCCATTATCCTCGTCTTGCTTTTGTTGATGTTCATCTTATACCCTCCTTTCAAGACACTGTCCATTCCGTCCAACTACTCTTCCAAGTCCTTTGCTGTCTCTGACAGAATTACAATCTCATCGTCAAACCTCAAAGTTTTTATTTCTTCTCGCTGGATTTTAATACCTACTCCGAACTTTTCTTTTGTTTCCTTTACTACTTACTCAATATACAGATTGAATAGCATCTGGGAGAGGATACAACCCTGTCTCACTCCCTTCCCAACCACTGCTTCCCTTTCATGTCCCTTGACTCTTATAACTGCCATCTGGTTTCTGTACAAATTGTAAATAGCCTTTCGCTCCCTGTATTTTACCCCTGCCACCTTCAGAATTTGAAAGAGAGTATTCAAGTCAACGTCGTTAAAAGCTTTCTCTAAGTCTACAAATGCTAGAAACGTAGGTTTGCCTTTCCTTAATCTTTCTTCTAAGATAAGTCGTAAGGTCAGTATTGCCTCACGTGTTCCAACATTTCTACGGAATCCAAACCGATCTTCCCCGAGGTCAGCTTCTACCAGTTTTTCCATTTGTCTGTAAAGAATTCGCGTTAGTATTTTACAGCTGTGACTTATTAAACTGGTAGTTCGGTAATTTTCACATCTATCAACACCTGCTTTCTTTGGGATTCGAATTACTATATTCTTCTTGAATTCTGAGGGAATTTCGCCTGTCTCATACATCTTGCTCACCAGATGGTAGAGTTTTGTTAGGCCTGGCTCTCCCAAGGCTGTCAGTAGTTCTAATGGAATGTTGTCTACTCCTGGGGCCTTGTTTCGACTTAAGTCTTTCAGTGCTCTGTCAAACTCTTCACGCAGTATCGTATCTCCCAATTCATATTCATCTACATCCTCTTCCATTTCCATAATATTGTCCTCAAGAACATCGCCCCTGTATAGACCCTTTATATACTCCTTCCACCTTTCTGCTTTCCCTTCTTTGCTTAGAACTGGGTTTCCATCTGAGCTCTTGATATTCATACAAGTGGTTCTCTTTTCTCCAAAGGTCTCTTTAATTTTCCTGTAAGCAGTATCTCTCTTACCCCTCGTGAGATAAGCCTCTACATCCTTACATTTATCCTCTAGCAATCCCTGCTTAGCCATTTTCCATTTCCTGTCGATCTCATTTTTGAGACGTTTGTATTCCTTTTTGCCTGCTTCACTTACTGAATTTTTGCATTTTCCTCTTTCATCAATTAAATTCAGTATCTCTTCTGTTACCCAAGGATTTCTACTAGCTTGTCTTTTTACTACTTGATCCTCTGCCGCCTTCACTATTTCATTCCTCAAAGCTACCGATTCTTCTTCTACTGTATTTCTTTCCCCCATTCCTGTCAATTGTTCCCTTATGCTGTCCCTGAAACTCTGTACAACCTCTGGTTTAGTCAGTTTATCCAGGGCTCATCTCCTTAAATTCCCACCTTTTGCAGTTCCTTCAGTTTTAATCTACAGTTCATAACCAATAGATTGTGGTCAGAGTTCACATCTGCCCCTGGAAATGTCTTACAATTTAAAATCTGGTTCCTAAATCCCTGTCTTACCATTATATAATCTATCTGAAACCTTTTAGTGTCTCCAGGGTTCTTCCATGTATACAACCTTCTTTCATGATTCTTGAACCAAGTGTTAGCTATGATTAAGTTATGCTCTGTGCAAAATTCTACCAGGCGGTTTACTCTTTCATTTCTTAGCCCCAATCCATATTCACCTACTACGTTTCCTTCTCTTCCTTTTCGTACTGTCGAATTCCAGTCACTCATGACTATAAAATTTTCGTCTCCCTTCACTAACTGAATAATTTCTTTTATCTCATCATACATTTCATCAATTTCTTCATCATCTGCAGAGCTAGCTGGCATATAAGTTTGTACTACTGTAGTAGGCGTGGGCTTCGTGTCTATCTTGGCCACAATAATGCGTTCACTATGCTGTTTGTAGTAGCTAACCCGCACTCATATTTTTTTATTCATTATTAAACCTACTCCTGCATTACCCCTATTTGATTTTGTATTTATAACTCTGTATTCACCTGACCAAAAGTCTTGGTCCTCTTGCTACCGAACTTCACTAATTCCCACTATATCTAACTTTAACCTATCCATTTCCCTTTTTAAATTTTCTAACTTACCTGCTCTATTAAGGGATCTGACATTACAGATCAGTCAATCATCCAGACTGTTGCCCTTGCAACTACTGAAAAGGCTGCTGCCCCTCTTCAGGAACCACACGTTTGTCTGGCCTCTCAACAGATATCCCTCCATTGTGGTTGCACCTACGGTACGGCTATCTGTATAGTTGAGCACGCAAGCCTCCCCACCAACGACAAGGTCCATGGTTCATAGGGGGAGAATCAATGAATATCTGAGGCGGTACGTAGTCCTGAATGACTAATGCGTATGAGGCATGCGCTTGTAAATTGCTACTCCATTTGAATGGCGTCTGTTACCTGGTGATGATTCGAGTTGAACTACCACACTTTTGGAAACTGTACCTTTTATTTTCGGAACGAATCTTTCACTATGTAGCAGAGTTTAAATGCCCTAGAAGGTTAAAACAGTGTACCGGACTGGGGCTCGGACCAGACCTTGTCTTTCGCGGGCAACGCTCTTACCAAATTAGCTATCCTGTCACGATTCACCAGCAGCTGACAACTTCACTTCATAACACTTCAGGTTATTACTGTATGAGTAAATCCCCGATAATGTTAATCCTACTACAGGAATGAAATCATGATCCAATGGAAATTAATCAGACAACGTTTTGTCACCAGAAAGAATATTTATGGACTAGGGACAGTAGTTACGATAGCTGGGACCGACCCAGTGTTATTCAAGTTGTAAAGTAAAACTAGTTGCGCAAATCAAAAACGGTCCTCCCCCCCCCCCCTAATGAGGCGAGTGATACCAATAAATGTACTGTTAATCAAGAAAACTAATTGCTGTATGATTTTACGTGGAACTGAAATCTGTTTTGGAAATTGGACTCGAAACAATAGCAGAATCTAGCGAGTATTTGTAAAGCAGCTATTCATGAGCAATACAGATAAAAGCTTAAAATGTCTTGTAACAAATTCCCTCCCACTAACATACACTGTCTGTTTCGAAGCAAGAAAGATATTGTTCATTCCACAGTACCACTTAAGGAGGAGCGCAGGTAATTTAGACCTGAAATTGCTTTAACACGATTTCGGAGACCGAAAGACACGACAAGTGCGAGAATTATCGCACAATCAGCTTAACAACTCGTGTACCCAGGTTCATGATAAGAACAGTATACAGAAGAACGGGAAAGAAAATGGAGGTTGTGTCAGATGACGATCAGTTTGGCTTTAGGAAAGGTAAAGGCACCAGAGAAGCTTTTCTAATGTTGCGGTTGATAATGGAACCAAGACTAAAGAAAAATTAAGACACTTTCATAGAATTTTGTCGACCTAGAAAAAACCTTCCTCAATGTCAAATGGTGCAAGAAGTTAGAAATTCTGAGGAAAATAGAGGTAATCTATAGGGAAAGACGGATAATATACAATATACGCGAGAACAAAGATGCTGAGCCCAAGAGTGGCTGAAGTGCTCGGAATAAAAAGGATGTAAGACAGGGATCTGGGCTTTCGCTACTACTGTTCAATCTATACAAAGAAGAGGCAATGACTATAATAAAAGAAAAGTTCAAGAGTGGAGTCGAAATTCAAGGTGAAAGGATATCAATGATAAGATCCGCTTATGACATTGCTATCCTCAGTGAAAGTGAAGGAGAATCACGGGATTTGCTTAATGGAACGAACAGTGTAATGAGTACAGAATATGTACTGAGAATAGAACGAAGAAAGACGAAAGTAATGAGAAGTAGCAGACAAGAGAAAAGCGAGAAACTTAACATCAGGATTGGTGATCAAGAAGTACAAGGTGCATTCAAGTTCTAAGGCCTCCGATTTTTTTTTCTCTGGACTGGAAAGAGATAGAAACATGCGCATTGTTTTAAAATGAGGCCGCATTCATTGTCAACACGTCCCAGAGATGGCAGCACCGTACGGGAGATGGAATTTTACTGCCAGCGGCGAGAATGAGAACTGTTTTAAATACTTAAAATGGCGACGTTTTCCTTACTTGAACAGTGTGCAATCATTCGTTTTCTGAATTTGCGTGGTGTGAAACCAATTGAAATTCATCGACAGTTGAAGGAGACATGTGGTGATGGGGTTATGGATGTGTCGAAAGTGCGTTCGTGGGTGTGACAGTTTAATGAAGGCAGAACATCGTATGACAACAAACCGAAACAACCTCGGGTTCGCACAAGCTAGTCTGATGACATGATCGAGAAAGTGGAGCGAACTGTTTTGGGGGATCGCCGAATGACTGTTGAACAGATCGCCTCCAGAGTTGGCATTTCTGTGGGTTCTGTGCACACAATCCTGCATGACGACCTGAAAATACGAAAAGTGTCATCCAGGTGGGTGCCACGAATGCTGACGGACGACCACACGGCTGACCGTGTGGCATGTTGCCAAGCAATGTTGACGCGCAACGACAGCACGAATGGGACTTCCTTTTCGTCGGTTGTGACAATGGATGAGACGTGGATGCCATTTTTCAATCCAGAAACAAAGTGCCAGTCAGCTCAATGGAAGCACACAGATTCACCGCCACCAAAAAATTTCGGGTAACCGCCAGTGCTGAAAAAATGATGGTGTCCATGTTCTGGGACAGCGAGTGCGTAATCCTTACCCATTGCATTCCAAAGGGCACTACGGTAACAGGTGCATCCTACAAAAATGTTTTGAAGAACAAATTCCTTCCTGCACTGCAACAAGAACGTCCGGGAAGGGCTGTGCGTGTGCTGTTTCACCAAGACAACGCACCCGCACATCGAGCTAACGTTACGCAACAGTTTCTTCGTGATAACAACTTTGAAGTGATTCCTCATGCTCCCTACTCACCTGACCTGGCTCCTAGTGACTTTTGGCTTTTTCCAACAATGAAAGACACTCTCCGTGGCCGCACATTCACCAGCCATGCTGCTATTGCCTCAGCGATTTTCCAGTGGTCAAAACAGACTCCTAAAGAAGCCGTCGCCGCTGCCATGGAATCATGGCGTCAGCGTTGTGAAAAATGTGTACGTCTGCAGGGCGATTACGTCGAGAAGTAACGCCAGTTTCATCGATTTCAGGTGAGTAGTTAATTAGAAAAAAAATCGGCGGCCTTAGAACTTGAATGCACCTCGTACATGAAAGTAAGGAACGGGACGGGGAAAGGAGGACATAGAAACCAGAGTAGTATTGGCAAAAAGCGTATGCCTGCCCAAGACAATTATAATAATATCAAACATAGGTCATAATCTGAGGAATGAATTTCTTAGAACGTTCATTTGAAGCACAGTATTGATTGATAGTGAAACAAGGACTGTGGGAAAGCCGGAACACAAGAGAATCGAAGCCTTTGAGATGTGTTGCTACAGAAGAATGATCAATATTAGGTGGACTGATAAGGTAGGGAATAAGGAGGCTCTCCGGAGTATCGGCGAGAAAACGTATATATGGCAAACACTAACAAGAAGAAGGGATAGGGTGGTAGACGTCTGTTAGTACATCATGGAATAACTTCCGTAGTACTAGAGGGAGCTGTAGAGGGAAAAAACTGGAGAAGAAAACAGAGATTGGAGTACATCCAGCAAATGACAGGACGTAGGTTGAAGTGCTATTCTGAGATGAAGCGGTTGGCCCAGGAGAGGAATTTGCGGTGGGCCGCATCATACCAGTCGAACGACTGATGACTCAAAAAAATTGAAAGACAATAAAACAGAAATAATTATCAAACAGTCACGCTAACGAACATGGTTACTATTTGTTTTCAAATGGAGTATATAAATATTTGCTTTATACCGGGGCCGTGCGGGGAAGCAACGCGGTCTGGGCGTCTTGCCACGGTTCGCGCCGGGTCCCGCATCGGAGGTTCGAGTCCTCACTCGGGCATGAATGTGTGTGTTGTCTTTAGCTTAAGTTAGTTTAAGTTAGATTATGTAGGGACCGATGACCTCAGCTGTTTAGTCCCATAGGAACTTACCACAAATTTCCAAATTATACAGGGTGATTTTCTCCACCGTGTACAAACTCTAGGCACTGAAGCATGAGAGGATAGGGAACAAATAAGGTCTAATGAACTTATGTCCGGAGATGCGTGTTTTCCATGCTAGTGACCATTTATTCACTCATACTTTGTTATGGAGACTGTGGTCTAATACGCGCTGTACCATTCAGCCAAACATACATAAGGCATGGTTTCCTCCTAGAGGGTGGTACCTTTCATCTTACGTAACGCCCTAGCGCCCTCTCCTGCCATAGTAACTGGTAATGTTGTGACCGATTCACTTCTCTTGCTGACTCACTTTGTAGTAGATGTGATACAAAGTTGTACACAGCGGTTCCTCATTCGAATCGAGAGCTTGTCGACGTGGTGTTTACTTACGGAAGGGCAAATGGCAACAGGCAGCGGACAGCAAGGTTGTATCAGGAGACCTATGCCCTCCGACAACAACCACAGCAATCAATGTTTGGCCGGCCGAAGTGGCCGAGCGGTTCTACGTGCTACAGTCTGGAACCGAGCGATCGCTACGGTCGCAGGTTCGTATCCTGCCTCGAGCATGGATGTGTGTTATGTCCTTAGGTTAGTTAGGTTTAAGTAGTTCTAAGTTCTAGGGGACTGATGACCTCAGAAGTTTAGTCGCATAGTGCTCAGAGCCATTTTTGAATCAATGTTTGCATCAGTGTTTCGCCGTTTGTCTGCGACAGGGTAATTTCAGGAAGCAGGAAATCATGAAGGACGGACCCTAAATGTTCGGACACCAGATTTGGAGGAAAATGTGATTAACACTGTGGAAGGCGATCGCCGTTTCAGTACCAGGCAGTTGGCCCGCCAGTACAGGACAAGCCAGATGACCGTGTGGAACATTCTCCATGACAATTGTTACTACCCTTATCATTTACAGCGTGTGAAGGGCTTACTAGGGACAGACTTTCCACTTCTGGAGCAGTTTTGCCACTGGTTTCTTCACCAGGCAGCCATGGTTCAAATGGCTCTGAGCACTGTGGGACTTAACATCTGAGGTCATCAGTCCCCTAGAACTTAGAACTACTTAAACCTAACTAACCTAGGGACATCACACACATCCATGCCCGAGGCAGGATTCGAACCTGCGACCGTAGCGGTAGCGCAGTTGCAGACTGAAGCGCCTAGAACCGCTCGGCCACACCGGCCGGCAGGCAGTCATGGTTCCGGAATTTGTATCATCCATCCTATTCACAGATGAGGCCAGCTTTACGCGGAGTGGTGTCTTCAGCTCTCACGACAGTCATCTGTGGAATAGCATGCAGAACCCCCATGGTAATGGAGACAGTCACCAGCATCGGTGCAGCCGGAATGTGTGCACCGGGATAATTGGCGACCGAATTTTGGGACCAGTCGCCTTCCATGTCGTCTAACATGCCGGAACTATCGGCGTTTCTTGCGAGTGACTTTGCCTCCCCTGCTGGAAGAAGTCCCATTGATGATTCGAAGGTTTATGTGGCTGCTACATGATGGTGCTCCAGCACACTTCGCCATTAACGTCCGGACGCATCCGATGTGGCCGAGCGGTTCTAGGCGCTTTAGTCCAGAACCGCGCTGCTGCTATGGTCGCAGGTTAGAATACTGCCTCGGGCATGGATGTGTGTGATGTCCTTAGGTTAGTTAGGTTGAAGTAGTTCTAAGTGTAGGGGACTGATGACCTCAGAAGTTAAGTCATCCAGATATCGTTCCACCTACTGACCGGGTTCAGGACAGCCACTTCAAACGAAACACAGTAAGGATACACACATAAACATAATTATATGAATGAAAGCTCTATTACATATCTGCAAGGTAAATAATAATTGTGTAGGCCTTTAAATTGTAATGATCTGCAATTGCTTCTCCAAATCACAACCGTTTTCCATCACTTTTAGTCCTGAGCAAAAATGTTAATAAGAATGAAAAAAAAGTATCATTTTGCCTTTTTCTTAGCTCTCATTCTTTTGAAATCCTGATCACGTTGAGCACTTTATAAAAAAGACTAATTAACACTTCAGAAAATTATTACTCCACGAAAGTTAATAAACAGTTTTGCAACAGTAATGATCTTATTCTTCAATAGAAACAGAGACACTCGGAATATTTCATCACTAGGAAGTGGAAACTGTCCAGGTAAATTGCTGAGGATAAATCATTCTCAACACAAAGTTGAAGTTAAAGCTCTATTATTTGAACATTAAGTAACTTATTGGTTCATGCAGATAAATAAAATACTAAACTTTACTTGTCAAGGTGGTGGTTGTGGTGATCTTCTGTGGCAAAAGTATGAAGTCATCATACATGATTTTGGCTCTTGATGTAGAACTGGTTTTCAAATTATCTTCTTCACGTCGGAATTTTGCGATCCAGAGCCAGTCAATAAAGGGCATGATCTCATTCCAAATATACTCCCGTACCAGAGGCGTAATTAATCCAATCTTACGGCTATTCTTGCCTCATTTAGGACACAAGATGTTAACTGGATGGATCCTGACCACCGATATACCACAAAGACTTCTTGCAGTATTTCGCGCCAGACCACATTTTACAATTCCTCCTGCACTTTTTTAACAGAGGTACTTCCCTCCGGGTTTTTCACCTGTGTCGACCTACGTACCGTATGCATGAACCAGTTTTGCACATACCATTTCAGCATATTATCATTATGAAAGAACATGTCCGAAAGAACAGACACCATACATATAATTGTATGGATACGCCTCGACGGGCATACGACTATTTCAGTGCGGATGCATAACGTCGTTCGTCCCTTTGTAGTGAGGCTGCGAGTAAAAGGGAAAAATAAATGGGGTGGTAAAATCAGAGGTGAGCAGCAGCTAGGAATTTGAGTCGGATGGGAGACATGTCTGATGGCCGAGGCGGTCAAGGCGACCGTTCTAGAGAAACGGAGAATCCATGTTTGAGTCCGGTCCGGTCAGAAATTTTCAAGTGGAGCTATCGAATCATTTCAACCCCCAAAGCAGCTAAGTCGTACAAATTTCCCTATAGTTATGAATATAAAGGCTGCGTAAGACAATAGATGGTGTCTGTTCCTTCGGACATGTCCGAATCTGCACATTACATAAGCCGTCAGAACAAATAACAGGAAGACAAAGTTCAACACTAGTACCGGAACGACAAGAGCAACGTGCTAAAACGTGTATGTGATAGCAGAAGAAGTAGATAGAAAATTTAACTTGGAGAAGCAAAAACGTAACTACGTGTAGTTCTTCAGTAAAAAATTAGCTGCTGTCGAAACATTATATACATAGTGTTTCACAGTTCGTAATACAGATTCCTTGGTGCTATAGTGGGGACATCATAGATAAAGTTTAGATAAGGAACCAGTGTCAAGAAATGTACCGTTTGGATGTAAAATAACTTTGAGGATCAGGTCATTTCCAAAGCTCCCACTTTAATGTAAGCACGCACTGGAGATAATGAGCTCTGACCTCTGCGCCATTCAAGAGATCAAAGCACAGGCACTGTTTCCAGTGCTCGTTGTCATGTTATCTTCTATGAGAAGAAACTGCTCTTCAAAGTTGAGTGCGGAGCGTACGTGGACCGTCACAGCCAAGCCCCCTATCTGTAGTTGCGAGTGTACCAGTTTCTCGCAGACGTTGTGGTAGCGAACGAAGGTGGTATGTGGTGTAATTACAGCAGGGACTGGCGACGGCACCCTCTGCTCACTTCCTGTGTATACTATGAGGTGGGAGATTTGAAAGTGGTTCCATCTTCAAACTTATATCGAAACGATATATTTTCGGACATGGGGTCTTTATCAAAATTATTTTATCGACTAAGTCCCCTCTACAGTCCCTAGAAGCGTGTAATACGAGGCATGTTTTTTGAGTAAGTACCGTTTGAAATTGAAAAAAGACGTGCTAAGATATCTCAATGATTTTATTTTTACATGAAAGCCTATACCTTAATCTATTTTTCTACATAATGTCCGTCAATATTGAGGCACTTGTCATAACGTTGTACCAGTTTTTGAATACTCTCCTCATAGAAGTCTGCCGCCTGACTTGTTAACCACTGCATCACCACTGTTTTGACTTTGTCATTGTCTTGAAGACGCTAACCGCCCAGGTGTTTCTTGAAGTGCAGGAACAGACGATAGTCACTGGGCCCAAGATCGGGGCTGTACGGAGGATGATCTAGAGTTTCCCATCGAAAAGATGTGATGAGATATTTGGTGGCCGGCCGGTGTGGCCGTACGGTTCTAGGCGCTTCATTCTGGAACCGCGTGACCGCTACGTTCGCAGGTTCGAATCCTGCCTCGGGCATGGATGTGTGTGATGTCCTTAGGTTAGTTAGGTTTAAGTAGTTCTAAGTTCTAGGGGACTGATGACCACAGAAGTTAAGTCCCATAGTGCTCAGAGCCATTTGAACCATTTGAGATCTTTGGTCTGATTCGCCACATGCGGACGGGCATTGTCTTGCAGCAAAACGATGCCCCTGCTCAACTTGCCACGTCTTTTGTTCTGAATTGAACGGCGCAGATTGTGCAATGTCTTACAGCAAGCTGCTGCATTGATTGTCTCATTACGAGGCAGAAATTCCACAAGCAGTACTCCTTTTCTGTCTCAAAAAACTGTGCACATGATTTTCTGGGCAGAAATTGTTTGCTTAAACTTCACTTTTCTGGGTGAATCTGAATGCCACCATTCCATGGACTGTTGCCTTTGATTCTGGTGTGACGTAGGCCACCCATGTTTCATCGCCCGTAAGAATTTGGCTTAAGAAATCATCACCGTCGTTGTGGTACCGCTCAAGGAAAGTCAATTCACTGTCTAAACGTTTGGTTTTGTGCACATCCGTAAACATTTTCGGTACCCAACGTGCGCACAATTTTCGGTAATTCAAGTGCTCGGTCACAATGCCATACAAAACACTACGAGAAACATTAGAAAGTCATCCTGTAAGGAGGAAATCGTAAAGCGTCTGTTTTCTCTCACCTTATTGTCCACTTCCTGCACCATACTTTCATTAACGACCGAAGGACGCCCACTCCGTTGTTCATCATGCACATTTGTGCGGCCATCTTTAAATGCTCTCACCAACTTTCTTACCATTCCATCGTTGATAATGTTTTCTCCGTAAACTGCGCAGATCTCACGATGAATATCGATCGCTTTTAGGACTTTATCACTAAGAAATCTTATAACAGCCCGTCCTTCACAGTCGGCGGGACTCACGACTATCGGAGGCATATTAAACACTCAGTACACAACGTAAACAAGGAAGAATCTGACTGTAATGGCGTCAGTGCATAGACAACAGATGTAGGTACCCAGTGCACATGTGCAGAACGCCGACCGCAGCGCTGCGGCCGCGGTGTGGCAAAACGGTACTTACTTAAAAAACACGCGACGTAGGAATTGTGAACAACCCTGTATATTACATGTAAGATTCTCGAGCTGCCTGTCTTTGATATTGACACTATGAGTAAGAAGCATACATATACCCAAAATAGAAGAGAATGAATCCAACAGTTGTGTTATGAAACAGAGGAATCTTGTAGGCCAATTCAAGGAAAAGCAGAGTGTAAAACCAATCATGAAATCAAGGGTAATCTTAACTAAAACTAAAATGAAGCATATAATACAGTAATTGTCCCAACGCTGTTATAAGGCACACAAACACTGAGTCTCACCAAGAGAGACAGAGGAAAACTGATGGTGTTTGAGTAAAAGATGATGACATAGATTTTTGAGCCTGCGGTGGAAGAAATAGGGTAGAGGAAACTGAAAAAAGAAGAAATATACGCTATGGTAATCAGTCCGATATTGCACAAAAAGCAAAGGTGAAGCGACTGCAATGGACAGGACATGTTGTGAGAACGATAGATGATGCTGTTTAAAAAGTAATGTTAGTAGGAAGCCGCAGGGAAAGCACCCCGAGAAAGACCAAGAAAAGAAGACTATTAGACATCCTGCAACAACTAGCATTCACAGCAAACTGGATGTAAATTCCACAGGACAGTATCTGGTGGAGGCAGTTTATAAAGTCGGCAGATGATATGAAGGATTCCCCCCTGATCGCTGGTTAAAGTAAAAAAAAGATATTGCACAAAAAGCTACAGAAATTTATCCCCCCACAGTTTATGTATGCACATGTACGTGAATACAGGTGATGAGAATTCGTAATAGGAAAGAGAATTAATACACTGTCCAATCACATTAATGTGACCTCCGCTTATGTTCGATGCCAATGTGCAATAACCATACACAGTCGGCAGATGCCAAGACTATCAGTGGAGGGTATACAAACCGTGTTGGGGGGGGGGGGGGGGTTATGCAGAAATACAGTGCAGTCCTTGTCGTAATGCGGAAATAGAGCAGTTTATCGGTCGTCCAATAGGACGTGATCATTAGCTTTCGGACCAACAGAGGATACTTTTCCAAAAGGACTAAGTTTGTGAACTGTATGCGTGCCGCCGTGGTTAAAGTATACTGTACATAGCAAAAAGGTGCTATCCAAAACCGCTGTCGAGCCAACTGCACTATGGGCAGTAGATGACAGGGATGAACAACTAGGGTGACCAGATGCGATTGATTAGAAAGGAGAACAAACAGCTTCAAAAAGGAGGACAGAGGAAGAAAAAAAGAGGACACATCAAACGGGTCAACTGCAGATGGGGATACCACCCGTCAGCCGGAAATTACCGGTAAAACTAAAACTAGTAGTTAATTGTTACTGACGGTAAGATGGTGGTTAACTGAGCAATAAAAAAAATCAAAAAGATTGATTGTGGTGACAGTATGGCGTCAATTGTTTTGTTACATCAACAACACGGAATTGTTTACAAAGCAAAAAACGTAAGAATATTCACCTCTCTTCATTCGACGCACCGCTACCAACATCTACAATTCAAGCAGCAGCTGACGACCTGTAAACTGCACTTTAACATTCCGAATACAAATAAATTGAGTGACTATGAAACAATGAAATAAAACTATGACAGTTAACCTGTCGAGTTATTTCAATACCTTTATTGGCCACTGAGACGTACGTTTCAGCTCCACATATCTTACATTCCGCTTCATTTCATTTCTCCCTTCCTCAAAGCCGGATATTTGCGGGAAAGGACATCAGAAAATGTACAATTTCGTTCAGGCATAGCCAAATATTTTACATAACTCACTCGGTTAAAAATTACACTCACAAATCACACGTGCACTACAGGAAGCCAAGGCAATACAAAGGGAAGATACGAAACGAAAATTTTAAATAATCGATATTTGCACTCGCTTATAGGTAGATCAACGATAACATCGACGATCCTTGTGCCACCTACTAACACCGCCTCCGTGCGTGTTTATCACGAAGGCTGTGCCAATAGTTAAAGTATTTAAGGAAGAAGCAATAGAACGGGACGAATTGTAAATTTAACTGTATTACGCTCAACTCTGTGAAATAGCCGGACACTGTAAAAATCCACCACGACCCCGGACAAGGAGCTAAAAAGGTGGACATGTCCGGATTAATCCGGACGTCTGGTCACCCTATGAACAACGGCTGCGGAGATGTGTATGGATGAATAGACGTGGAACTGTTGAGCAACTGAGCTCCCAGATCAATCAAGGGGTTAACAGCAGCGTCTTCCCAACAACCATTTAGAGAACGTTGCTGCATATGGGCCTCCACAGCAGGCGCCTGGTTTATACACCCATGCTGACTGCCGTTAATCAGTGACGAAGAGTGACATTTTCACGCCAATACCGCAAGTGGACATTCACTGTGTGGCGACGGGTGGCCTTTTCAGATGAATCACGTCTTTTGCTCCATCGGACAGAAACGTCTGAAAATAGCCACCCTGCAACAATCCTTGGAATAATCCAGGAGCGAGGAGGAAACATTATCGTCTGGAGAGTGTCTCCGTGGCATTCTCTAAGTGATCTCTTTAGTCTAGAAGACACAGTGGATCAATACAAGTATACATCTGTCCTTGGAGACCGTGTTCACCTCTACATGCAGTTTCTCTTTTCTCGGCATAATGGTATCTACTAGCAGGACAATGCAACTTGTCACACTGCTTGCAGTGTACGTACGTGATCTGAAGAGCATCGGGATGGGTTTACCGGTCTCCCCTGACCACTAAACTCCTCAGATTAAAGCCATTCGAGAATCTGTCAGACACCTCGATCGGGCTGTCTGCGCCATGGATCCTCGACCAAGAAACCTTATGCGGGTGACCACAGTACTAGAGTCGGCATGGTTCTTTGTCTCTGTCGGCACCTTGCAGAACCTCAGTGATTCTCTTCCTGTATGTCTCGCAGTGGCCCACGCTGCAAAAGGTGGTTATTCAGTCTTTTGACACCTGTTCATATTAAGGACACTAGTCGGTGTTGTTCTACAGCAGTGTCCCAGCCGAGTTCAGGTAGCAATGACGTAAACAGTATGTCTGATGTCAAATATCGTAAGCGAGAGCATGTAAAATAAAAACCAATCTAAATTTTGAAGTTCGCTGTTGAAAAGTGTGGCAGTTAAATAAGAGTGGGAGGAGCATGAGCAACAACAGTGGCCCAACAGTAAATATCAGTAGTTGGTTTTACAGGGGTGTGTCTGGGGGTTTGGGTCCGCTACTCAATATAGCTTTCTTGTGGACTGAATAGACCCCAGGCCAACAGACAGTATCCGTTTCTGCTGATATTAGTACCTCTACATCTGCATGTAAGAGCAGTTATCATACAATTTTAATCATCACTCCGAAATCATCAAGCTGCGAGCATGAAATCTGGTGGCAGTATTAGTCCTCTAGGTTAACAGAATCTTCCGTCGGTTCTTGGTAGAACAACATTATAATAAATGAAAAGCACCAGTTTGCTTTTGTTCTACAATAAGAATATTGTAGAACAAAAGCAAACTGGTGCTTTTCATTTATTAGTCCTCTACATATGTGTCCTTCAACGCGACACTTTTTCACAACAATCGATGACTTGGCGGAGACCTTGGTTGTAGAAGTCTTTGTTTTGGCTATTCAGGTAACGTCCCACCTTGAAAACCACGTCGCTGTTATTCTGGAGATGGCTACTACGCAATGGTTTCTTCATCCCAGAACAGAGCTAGACATAACTAAATGCCATGCCAGGATCAGGTAAAATTTGATACTTTAACGAAACAACATATTTGACGGTGACCTGTGTAGAATGAGCCAGGAAATTATTGTGGAGCGAAAACACCTCTTTTGACAGCTTCCCACAACACTCCGTCTTGACAGTATCATGTAACTTTCGGTACGCATGAATCCATTGCCGGACTGGCACGTCTCATGTGTCATTTATAACCTACTTAAATGAATTACGATCTGAGTTCCATCTGTGTCAAATAATAATACATTTTAAAGCTGGAATAAATAATTTCACGGATTACTAGGATTAAGCCATTTATTTTCATGTTATTTCCATTTCTCTCCTTGTGGCTGTTTTGCATGTGATATTTTCTGTAGTTCAGCTGGGGTCACGGTAAGTCAGGGTCAGCAGAGAGGTCTGGGGCAGTGATTTAAGCCACCCACTGACGGGTGGACGAGTCGGACCCCCCCTTCCCCCCCCCCCCCCAACCCTTAACACCCTGTATGTTAGCAGGGAACTTTATTATAAACAGGGGATAATGTGGACCGTTGTTTCGTTTCATAAATAGATTGGTTGGTTGTTTCGGGGAAGGAGACCAGACATCGAGGTCATCGGTGTCATCGGATTAGGGAAGGACGGGGAAGGAAGTCGGCCGTGCCCCTTGAAAGGAACCATCCCGGCATTTGCCTGGAGCGATTTGGGGAAATCATGGAAAACCTAAATCAGGATGGCTGGACGCGGGATTGAACCGTCGTCCTCCCGAATGCGAGTCCAGTGTCTAACCACTGCGCCACCTCGCTCGGTTCATAAATAGATGATCCCATGTTTGTTACTTTTTGTGAAGTGCAACTTCCTTGTCTCATGGTTATTAGGGTCTCCCCTGTCTTATTAGCTATCCATTACACAACAACTGTTGTAAAACCACATGATCACATGGTGAGAGATCTGACTACCGGCCAGTCTAGCCAACGCGGATCGTTCTGACATCCACAAGGGTGCGCCGGAAGCTCAGCTGTACCCTCACATCTTACCAGAAGACTTCAGTATTGTGCTCCTGTGACGGTCGCCTCTTATGAGCATCATCTACTAGTGTCACTCCGTGGCAACCCTAAGACACACACTCAGCGTCACCTTACCCGGTGATGGTTAGGTCTTCGCATCCTTTCACTGCTTTCGTTGCCTCTTAATCTCTGAGTAACAGTGATACATCCAGCGCTCTTCCGTGGTAACTAGGAGGCCACAGAGGTCAGTCACCTGGACTGCCCTGACACAGCTTCAACATTTCCGCTGTTGTTTGGATAAAGCGGTCGTTTTGAATGGGTGTGATCAGTCGCGGACCTAGCCGTAGACGACTTTTGTGGTATTCAAAGGTCGTACAAGAGGTTGAAAACTGAGCCATATCTGATTTTCAGTTTTTCCACTATCATCTCGATTGTGACACGCTGGTCACCGACCATGAGGTCTTCTTCCTTTGAGTCCTTTTCTTCGCTAAGAAATTGTCTCTAGAATGAGATTTACACTCTGCAGCGGAGTGTGCGCTGATATGAAACTTCCTGGCAGATTAAAACTGTGTGCCGGACCGAGATTCGAACTCAGGACCTTTGCCTTTCGCGGGCAAGTCCTCTACCATCTGAGCTACCCAAGCACAGCCTCACTTCTGCCAGTATCTCGTCTCCTACCTTCCAAACTTTACAGAAGCTCTCCTGTGAAACTTGCAGAACTAGCACTCCTGAAAGAAAGGATATTGCGGAGACATGGCTTAACCACAGCCTGGGGGATGTTTCCAGAATGAGATTTTCACTCTGCAGCGGAGTGTGCGCTAATATGAAACTTCCTGGCAGATTAAAACTGTGTGCCGGACCGAGACTCGAACTCTGGACGGAAAGCAAAGGTCCCGAATTCGAGTCTCGATCCAGGCACACAGTTTTAATCTGCCAGGAAGATTCAAGAAATTGTCTGACTCTTCCTTCTTCATCATTCATACATATTTGACCACACTGGAAGCGGCTGCGTCACCTAACCAATGTGTTATATGATGGTGCATTTTTGTTGTACACTTCAAACAACTCAGCACGGGTTGTAGGAGCGCTGTGCCCTTCAAAATGCAGGAAACGAATTACCACAGGATTTTCTACTTTGTAAGTGGTACAGATCACATTGCTGTGGCTCCTCCAGCGGTGTGTTACGGTACCGTGGCGTGGAGCTTTCGTTGTGTACCTAGGCTCCAGAAATGTACCTGCAAATAAAGAAGAAATCGGTTACGTTGGTTTATATTTTCTAAGTGATAGTTAAGCCCTCATGACTACCCCACGTACTGTTTTGATTACTTTACTTAACTCGATATGTGCTACTGGGAGATGGTTTATACCCTGACAAAATAACAGCACTTAGTGATAAAATCTTCTGTCCAATGACGATGACCGCCAATGGTATCCACAAGAGATTAGCTACCAACGTGCCTTCTTCTGCATTAACCTATGACCATGGTCCTTCAATGGTAGCCATATGAATTTTAACCAATACTATCTCTACTCTAGCACGAACGCCAGAAAATTCCCCCTTTATAAGTGGACACGACACTCGTCTCTGACAGTGTTCTAGCAGTAGTGGACACCAAAAGATCCTGAGGAAGATCCCAGCAGAGGGGTCGAAACGTCGAACATTTTAGAAGAAACATGACGTGGCTTAATAACACAGAAGATGATGGATACAAATGTCATCAAAATGTTGCGACAAGACGACGCTACCACTCGGCTGATCTCCCGATAAGATTTTTTTTTTAGAGAGTCATCCTTAGTAGAACCAGTGTGTCGCTCGGACTGCACGGAACACGCGCTGCCAGCCGCGAACGGCGGTCGCTGTTGCCCGCCGTGCTGCAGCCCACTCCGGCGGACCAGTGTCGAGGTCATGGGCGCCCACTGCCTGGTGACACGAGTTACGGCAGGCCGAGCGCGTGGCCGTAGAAACGCTCTCGTATCGTGTCCCGCCCTTCACAAACAACTGGAACGGCTCAGTAATGAGTCACATATGGCGTGCGTAAGAATGGAATATAAATGAAAAATCATTTCACAAAGTTTGCCGTTATCCACGATACACAGCTGAAGAAATGTTTTTAATTCTCACACGTCGAACTGTTCTAAAAGAAGTGGATTTAAACCTCACCATTCTCCCGATGTTGACTTTCTCAACCACAGTCACCTATAAGGAGTTGAACACAGCAACCATTTCTGCGACTATCCGCCCCCGGTAGCTTAGTGGTCAGCGCGACAGAATGTCAATCCTAAGGGCCCGGGTTCGATTCCCGGCTGGGTCGGAGATTTTCTCCGCTCACGGACTGGGTGTTGTGTTGTCCAAATCATCATCAATAGCCGGCACGGTAACTCACCGTGTTCGGTCAGAGGGTTAGCTGTCCTCTGTAATAAAAAAACTGAGTTAATGGATAAACAACGAACTGAAACGAGTGTCTTGCGACGTCCGCCCCGAGCAGACGCAACAAACTAAAACAAACAAAATGAGATTACAAAAAAAAAATCGTTTCATCCCCATCGATGCGCAAGTCGCCGAAGTGGCGTCAAACCGAAAGACTTGCACGAGGCGAACGGTCTACCCAACGGGAGGCCGTAGTCACACGACATTATTATTATTTCTGCGAGTGCCAGCTTTTAAAATTCGTAATGTGGAGAGTATTACACTACTGGCCATTAAAATTGCTACACCATAAGATGACGTGCTACAGACGCGAAATTTAACCGACAGGAAGAAGATGCTGTGATATGCAAATGATTAGTTTTTCAGAGCATTCACACAAGGTTGGCGCCGGTGGCGACACCTACAATGTGTTGACATGAGGAAAGTTTCCAACCGATTTCTCATACACAAACAGCAGTTGACCGCCGTTGCCTGGTGAAACGTTGTTGAGATGGCTCGTGTAAGCAGGAGAAATGCGTACAATCACGTTTCCGACTTTGATAAACGTCGGATTGTAGCCTATCGCGATTGCGGTTTATCGTATCGCCACATTGCTGCTCGCACTGGTCGAGATACAATGACTGTTAGCAGAATATGGAATCGGTGGGTTAAGGAGGGTAATACGGAACGCCGTGCTGGATCCCAACGGCCTCGTATCACTAGCAGTCGAGATGACAGGCATCTTATCCGCATGGATGTAACGGATCGTGCAGCCACGTCTCGATCCCTGAGTTAACACATGGGGACGTTTGCAAGACAACAACCATCTGCACGAACAGTTCGACGACGTTTGCAGCACCATGGACTAGCAGCTCAGAGACCATGGCTGCGGTTACCCTTGACGCTGCATCACAGACAGGAGCGCCTGCGATGGTGTACTCAACGACGAACCTGGGTGCACGAATGGCAAAACGTAATTTTTTCGGATGAATCCAAGTTCTGTTTACAGCATCATGATGGTCACATCCGTGTTTGGCGACATCGCGGTGAACGCATACTGGAATCGTGTATTCGTCATCGCCATACTGGCGTATCACCCGGCGTGATGGTATAGGGTATCATTGGTTACACGTCTCGGTCACCTCTTGTTCGCATTGACAGCACTTTGAACAGTGGTCGTTACATTTCAGATGTGTTACGACCCGTGGCTCCACCCTTCATTCGATCCCTGCGAAACCTTACGTTTCAGCAGCATAATGCACGACCGCATGTTGCAGGTCCTGTTCGGGTCTTTCTGGATACAGAAAATGTTCGACTGCTGCCCTGGCCAGCACATTCTCCAGATCTCTCACCAACTGACAACGTCTGGTCAATGGTGGCCGAGCAACTGGCTCGTCACAATACGCCAGTCACTACTCTTGATGAACTATGGTATCGTGTTGAAGCTGCATGGGCAGCTGTACTTGTACACGCCATCCAAGCTCTGACTCAATGCCCAGGCGTATTAAGAACGTTATTACGGACAGAGGTGGTTGTTCTGAGTACTGATTTCTCAGGATCTATGCACCCAAACTGCGTGAAAATGTAATTACATGTCAGTTCTAGTATAATATATTTGTCCAATGAATACCCGTTTATCATCTGCATTTCTTCTTGGTGTAGTAGTTTTAATGGCCAGTAGTGTACTAGAGAAAATATCTCGTGTCAATTCATGTGACTGAAAAATTGGTGGGCGCGCTACACCAAGTCTTTTAATTAGTAACAACTCTATATGTGTATCTATAGTCTGGAGACTACTGTGAAGAGAATAACAAAGGGTACTTCCCATTCTACCACTTATTAGGAGTTCTTCCCGTTCCATTCACATATGTAAAGCGGATTGATTGTTCATTGCCTCTGTGCGTGCCGTAATTAGTCTAGACTTGTCTTCACAGACGCCACTTAACGCCACGTTGTAAATTTCTAATTTCCTAATTCACATGGTTTTTGAATCTTTGAAAGTAGGCTTTCGCGCAGTAGTTTCCGTGTATCTTCAAGCGTCTAACTGTTCGGGTTTTTTCAATACATCCCGTGAGAGTGACAAATCATTCACAAAACATTGCTGTCCTTCACCGAGTACGTTCAATATCCATCGGTATTCCACTTTGGTATGGGTCCCACACACTTGCGCAGTATTTTGTAATCAATCTCTTTTGCAGACCCGTTGCATTTCCAGAGTATCCGACCAATGAACCGAAGTCTTCTGCCTCTTTTACCTACAACTGAGCTATTGTGATCATTCAGTTGCATACGAGTGCAAACTGTTACACCGAGTGAATTGACTAAGTCCATTTGTGACACATTGATGTTGTTGTCAGTTTTCCTCATTTTGTGAAGTGAACAGTCTTATTGTTTGTGGACACTTTACGCGAGTTGCCAGTGTCTAAACCATTTACGAATCTTATCACGATAAGGCCGAATACACTGCCTGACAAAAACGTGAAGCACCCGGAAGACAAGGCTAGATGTCAATGTAACTTCGTACACGCAGGTACACACCATCGGCGTGTATGTAAATGATTAGAGTCGCAACTCCTAAGCCGTTGTGGCCGAGCGGTTCTAGGCGCTTCAGTCCGGAACTGCGCTGCTGCTACGGTCGCAGGTTCGAATCCTGCCTCGGTCATGGATGTGTGTGATGTCCTTAGTTAGGTTTAAGTAGTTCTAAGACTAGGGGACTGATGACATCAGATGTTAAGTCCCATAGTGCTTGGAGCCATTTGAATTTTTTGCAACTCCTAGGAACAGATTCAACGGCAACCACAGTGCATATTAATGTTGTCCGTGCTTAGTGTTGCTGCGAGGTCTGGTAGGGTATGTAAGGGGTGTCAACAACGTCAAATGTTGAATAATCATTGTGAAGGATACAAGATGGCGCATTCGCAAGTGAGACCGCTTTGGCAACATCTGTCTGAGTTTGAATGGGGCTTCTTTATAGGTCTCCATTTGGCAAGCTGATCGAATCGTGCAATATCCAGATTTGTGGACCACCTGGGTGTGGCAGCGACCCGATGTTGGGACTGCTTGGGAATGCGAATGAAGGCACAGTCGTCGTTATGGTTAGGGTCGACCATGTCTGACCACCACGATGGAGTCACCGTGTTGTGCACTACGCACGTCGTAACAACTTCACCTCTGTGCCTGCCGTTCGAGAATAAGAAATGGACATCCTGGAGCATTCTGTGCCATTCTTACTACTGGTCTGAGATTAGAAACAGCCTCACTAGAGAATTACCGTCCCATGTGTAGGCTTCCATAAACACCACAACACAAACACGTACGTCTGAAGTGATGCCGTGATAAAGAAGCACGCACTGATGATGAATGACGTCGCACAGTGTTCAACGATGAATCGCAGTTCTGCACTATCCCGGATGATCATCGTTGGCGAGTATGGCGGCCATCTGGGCAGAAGTCTCATTCTTCCAATGTTTAGGAGAGGAACAGTGGTGTTATTCCTGGCGTTACGGTGTGGGGAGCCATCGGAAATAATTTCAGGTCACTGCTGGCAGAGGCTGAGGAAACTCTGACGGCACAGCAGTACGTCGTAGACATCCTGCATCCTCGTGTGTTACTTCTGATGCGACAGTATTGCGGTGCCATTTTTGAATGTCGTTCACACATGAGACGTCTCTCTATGAACTGTGTGCGCAGTGTTGAGGTATTCCCGTGCCCGGCAAGATGCCCAGATCTGTCCCCGGTAGAACATGTGTGGGAATAGCATGGATGTCAACTTCATGAATTCAGGATATCAAGGACGAATTACAACCTTTGTGGTAAAGTTTGCCTTAGGAGAGTGTACGAGTTCGTAATCATTGTAAAAAACGTCACATACCCTTTCAATCCACGAATTTTCATTTCTTTTACTCCTTTCCTTTGTGTACTTCACATTATCTTTGTCAGGTAGTGTATTTGAGCAGTATTTTCAGACAGTGGTTCCTTATGATACCTGTGTCATTCACAAAATGTTCAAGTTCACTTTGGTTGTCAGGTTATTAATATACACTCCTGGAAATGGAAAAAAGAACACATTGACACCGGTGTGTCAGACCCACCATATTTGCTCCGGACACTGCGAGAGGGCTGTACAAGCAATGATCACACGCACGGCACAGCGGACACACCAGGAACCGCGGTGTTGGCCGTCGAATGGCGCTAGCTGCGCAGCATTTGTGCACCGCCGCCGTCAGTGTCAGCCAGTTTGCCGTGGCATACGGAGCTCCATCGCAGTCTTTAACACTGGTAGCATGCCGCGACAGCGTGGACGTGAACCGTATGTGCAGTTGACGGACTTTGAGCGAGGGCGTATAGTGGGTATGCGGGAGGCCGGGTGGACGTACCGCCGAATTGCTCAACACGTGGGGCGTGAGGTCTCCACAGTACATCGATGTTGTCGCCAGTGGTCGGCGGAAGATGCACGTGCCCGTCGACCTGGGACCGGACCGCAGCGACGCACGGATGCACGCCAAGACCGTAGGATCCTACGTAGTGCCGTAGGGGACCGCACCGCCACTTCCCAGCAAATTAGGGACACTGTTGCTCCTGGGGTATCGGCGAGGACCATTCGCAACCGTCTCCATTAAGCTGGGCTACGGTCCCGCACACCGTTAGGCCGTCTCCCGCTCACGCCCCAACATCGTGCAGCCCGCCTCCAGTGGTGTCGCGACAGGCGTGAATGGAGGGACGAATGGAGACGTGTCGTCTTCAGCGATGAGAGTCGCTTCTGCCTTGGTGCCAATGATGGTCGTATGCGTGTTTGGCGCCGTGCAGGTGAGCGCCACAATCAGGACTGCATACGACCGAGGCACACAGGGCCAACACCCGGCATCATGGTGTGGGGAGCGATCTCCTACACTGGCCGTACACCACTGGTGATCGTCGAGGGGACACTGAATAGTGCACGGTACATCCAAACCGTCATCGAACCCATCGCTCTACCATTCCTAGACCGGCAAGGGAACTTGCTGTTCCAACAGGACAATGCACGTCCGCATGTATCCCGTGCCACCCAACGTGCTCTAGAAGGTGTAAGTCAACTACCTTGGCCAGCAAGATCTCCGGATCTGTCCCCCATTGAGCATGTTTGGGACTGGATGAAGCGTCGTCTCACGCGGTCTGCACGTCCAGCACGAACGCTGGTCCAACTGAGGCGCCAGGTGGAAATGGCATGGCAAGCCGTTCCACAGGACTACATCCAGCATCTCTACGATCGTCTCCATGGGAGAATAGCAGCCTGCATTGCTGCGAAAGGTGGATATACACTGTACTAGTGCCGACATTGTGCATGCTCTGTTGCCTGTGTCTATGTGCCTATGGTTCTGTCAGTGTGATCATGTGATGTATCTGACCCCAGGAATGTGTCAATAAAGTTTCCCCTTCCTGGGACAATGAATTCACGGTGTTCTTATTTCAATTTCCAGGAGTGTATCTCCTTCATAGGTGCAGTTGTATTAATAAATCATCTTGCGGACACGGTCGTATACTTTGTGTATCTACTACGCTGCCCGAACGAAATATAAGAACGTCACTGTGAATCAAAATTCGACAGAAGGTACAAATAGCTTATTGATTCACAAACAATGTCTGTCATTGTCTGCCATAGCCATAGTCCTTTCCTTAGAGGCAAACTGCACTACGAAACAAAAATTAAATACACTTAAAATACACTATCTGATCAAACGTATTCCGACACTCCTATATAGTCCGCCTGCATAGCTGGGTGGTAACTTGCTTGCCTCTCATGCACTGGGCCCGGGTTCGATTCCCGGCCGGGTTAGAGATTTTCTCCACTCGTGGACTGGCTATTGTTTTGTCTTCATCATCGGCCGCGAGTCGCCCAATATGGCGCCGACTGAAATAAGACTTGCACTTGGCGGCCGAACCCGAATGGGACCTCTCGGCCAACAATGCCGTACGATTGTGTTGTGTTGTCGGTAGAGAAGCAGTAACAACGGAACGGGGCGGTCAGGAGAGCTCAGTAAATTCGAACATGGACAAGTCGTTGGATGTAACCTGAGTAACACATCATTCAAGGACATTTCAACTCTTATGTAAGTCTGTGGGCTTTTGTGGCCGTTGTCACTGAAGTTAAAATCTTCTGGGTTATTAGACCGCGTCATATTTCTTCTAAAATGATCGACGTTTCGAACCATCTGCTGGGATCTTTCTCAGGAACTTCTAGTGTCCGCTACTGCTAGAACACTGTCAGAGACGAGTGTCGCGTCCTCTTATAAAGGGGACTTTCTCGCGTTCGTGCTGGAGAAGTGATAGTATTCGTTAAATTCATATGGCTACCATTGGTGGGCCACAGTTATAGGCTAATATTCCCGCTATGATGAAGAAAATGGGGCGTTGTTAGCTAATCTCCTGTAGGTACCATTGGCGGCTCATCGTCATTGGATAGAAAGGCACTATTCCCATTTACATTGGAGAAGGGGTATTGGTTGAAATTCCTGCTACTGCTATTGGTTGGACGTCATCATTGACAAGATTCGAAACGGACAGAGCAAGAGTGACACCTGTGTCTAACATGCGGGGTATCCCAGCAGGAATTGTCAATAGTTAGAGATACGACAGGAACGCTTTGCTGAAGCAAAAAATTTCGATATGGAGATATGTCCTATTCCGAATGGTTACCGAGATAGAATACATTTTATGTACGTTTGTTTTCTGGATAGTGGCGCGCACCTAATGTGTCTTACCTGCCTTGTCTCTTTGTCCTTTTAATCTAGCCCAATGTACCTAATTGCTTCCAACCTCTTTGCTCTCTTTCTGTAATTGATGTATCCCATTGAACTCGCAATTGTCCATGGTGCGAGGGACTCAGAGTGTATCAGAGAGCAGCACCGGCTAATTGTGTCTGTACACCCGCCGGATAAAATGCCACATATATACACTAATGAAGGATAAGCAGATATGGTGTATGTATACGGCTTCAGCGATGATAGTGCTCCTACTGCTGTCGCAGAATACCGTCGGTGCTTTCCGGCACGTCTAATTTCTGATCGTAGAATGTTTACCAGCGTTTTCAGCACATTACTTGGAAAAGGTGTTCTTCCAATTTAGAACTGCAATGTCCCTCCAGCACGATGGAGCCCCTCCACATTTTACCAGACGCGTGAGGGAACATCTCAATATCACTTACGCCAATCGCTGGATTAGTCGTAGCACAGTCAGCTTGCCAACATCGCCATATCTTACACCATTAGGCTTTAGTTTATGGGTTCCGATTAAGTCTGAGGTGTACAAACGAAAGGTGAATACGGAAGATGAATGTTTGGTAGCATAATCTACATCTACACCTACATCTACATGGATACTCTGAAAATCGCATTTAAGTGCCTGGCAGAGGGTTCATCGAACCAGCTTCACAATTCTCTATTATTCCAGTCTCGTATAGCACGCGGAAAGAATGAACACCTATATCTTTCCGTACGAGCTCTTTCCCTTATTTTATCGTGGTGATCGTTCCTCCCTATGTAGGTCGCTGTCAACAAAATATTTTCGCAGTCGGAGGAGGAAGTTGGTAATTGGAATTTCGTGAGAAGTTTCCGTCGCAATGAAAAACGCCTTTCTTTTTATGATGTCCAGCCCAAATCCTGTATTATTTCTGTGACACTCTCTCCCATATTTCGCGATAATACAAAACGTGCTGCCTTTCTTTGAAATTTTTCGATGTACTGTGTCAGTCCTACCTGGTAAGGATCCCACACAGCGCAGCAGTATTCTAAAAGACGAAGGACAAGCGAAGTTTAGGCAGTCTCCTTAGTAGGTCTGTTACATTTTCCAAGTGTTCTGCCAATAAAACGCAGTATTGGTTAGCCTTCCCTACAACATTTTCTATGTGTTACTTCCAATTTAAGTTGTTCGTAATTGTAATGCCTAGGTATTTAGTTGAATTTACGGATTTTAGCCTAGACTGATTTATCGTGTAGCCGAAGTTTAACGAATTCCTTTTAGCACTCATGTGGATGACATCACACTTTTCGTTATTTAGGGTCAACTGTCACTTCTCGCAACATGCAGATATCTTTTCTAAATCGTTTTGCAGTTTGTTTTGATCTTCTGATGACTTTATTAGTCGATATACGACAGCGTAATCTGCAAACAACCGGTGACGGCTGCTCAGATTATCGTTTATATACGTAAGGGACAGCAAAGGGCCTATAACACTACCTTGGGGAACGCCAGATATCACTTCTGTTTTATTCGATGACTTTCCGTCAGTTACTATGAACTGTGACCTCTCTGACAGGAAACCACAAATCCAGTCACATAACTGAGACTATATTTCATAAGCACACTATAAGCCGCTTATGTGGTGCAGTGTCAAAAGCCTTCCGGAAATCCAGAAATACGGAATAAATCTGCTGCTGCCTTCATTAGGGAACGACGAGAGACACTCGGACAAGCAACGCACCATTCCTCCCAAGCGTGCACAAATGCAGTGAAGTTGATGGTGGCATATTCGAACATTTATTGTGAACTGTACAACAGCTGTAATGTGACATGTACGATAATGCTTAGACGTAAATGTGTTACAGATACGTATTTTTTGATTAATTCTTTGCAAAATGCATGTTGTAATGTTTGCTGACTGTTGTACACTTTTTCTTTTTTTTTTTCACTAGCTGCTTATATTTTATGACCCACCGTCTAATTTCTTATGGTGGGTCGTATATTGCCACTTAGCCGCTGTGACTGGGTCCGGGGTCCGCAGTGACTGAAAGTAACACCACACCGGCTCCCGTCCCCACTCACACCGTTGCCCGTGTCCCGCCACGTGGAGGCGGGCTCTGTTTAGATCCATTTGATATCTTTTTTTTTTGTTTTTTTTGTGCAGCATTAGAAAAACGTATAACTAATACAAAATCAAGTAAGATATTAATAAACAAAACGAAATTAAATATTTAGAAAGAAGGAAGGAAAGGAAGAGAACTGAATAGAGAAGTTACAGGTATAATATTGCCCGTCACCTGGTTGTGGGCGGCGGCCCGGGTCTTGGAATGAACCTCAAGACGCTGGCCGTTGCTCACCATGCCTTAAACATCTACTATCCTAAAAACTACCTTAACTAGAAGAGATTAGGGTACGTTAAAGCTAGAAACTAAGACTAAGACCTCTGTTGTACATGTACAAATCTAACAATGTATGGAATAATACAGAAAATACACTGTGCAGTCACTTTAATGTCACCACCAGCCAAAAGTCTGAATAGCCACCTTTTGCAGCGCTAACCGTTGTGGACGTGCGAAAAGAGTGTCAGTGAGGTTCTGGAAGGTTCAGCCAGGGATGTGGAGGCATGCCGACTCCAGTAGCGCCGGCCAGGGTGGCCGAGCGGGTCTAGGCTCTACAGTCTGGAACCGCGCGACCGCTACGTCGCAGGTTCGAATCCTGCCTCGGGCATAGATGTGTGTGATGTCCTTTGGTTAGTTAGGTTTAAGTAGCTCTGAGTTCTAGGGGACTGATGACCTCAGAAGTTAAGTCCCACAGTGCTCAGAGCCATTTGAACCATTTTTGAACTCCAGTGCCGTGGCCAGATGCGCTATGTTTCTCGGTTTAGGATCCATGGTGCCTACAGCCCGAAAAAGGTGGTCCCACAGATGCTCGACTGGGTTTTAATACAAGGGATTTGATGACCAGGAGAAACTGCTAAACTCATCCTGGTGCTCTTCAAATCAGGCACTGCGAGCTGTGTGACACGTTGCGTTGTCCTGCTGGTAGATGCCACCGTGCTGAGGAGTAACAAACTTCTTGTCGATGGACATGCTCACTACGCATAAATGCATATTTGTGTTGATCCGTTGTGCGTTCCAGAATAACGAGTTCATCCAGGAAATGACACGAAAACATTCCCCAGACCACAACGCATGCAGGGTGTTTGCTTTCAGACGTTTCAGGACGTACACGCCAGCTGCTATCTGACCAATGGAGAATGAAACGTGATTCATCTGAAAAGGCCAGCTGTCTCCACTGAGCGGAGGTCCAGTTGCGGAAATGGTGTGCAAATTCCAGCCTTCGTCGCCGATGAATTGCTGTCAGCTTTGGTGCAGGACCAGTCGCCTGCAGCTGAGCGGCCTTTGAGGAGACACTGTTGGTAGTCCGTTGGTTTATCTGGGCGGTCAGTTGATCAACAGTTGCACGTCTATTTGCCTGTACACATCGCCGCAACGGTGGTTCACCACTGTCACTATAGCTTCCTCGATGACGGTTTTGGACAGCGCCATTTTGCCGTGTTCGGTGTACTGTAATAACGACTGAACTCCAGCAGTCTACAAACGTAGCCGTTTCGGAACTGCTTCCACCCTTGGCCTGAAAGAGAATCAATAAGCTGTTTTGAACGTCAGATAAAACGCTCCGTTCCCGCATTACGCATTCCGCATGCTGTCACCTGCCGCCTGTAAGTACACTACTGGCCATTAAAAATGCTACACCAACAAGAAATGCAGATGATAAACGCGTATTAATTGGACAAATATATTATACTAGAACTGACATGTGATTACATTTTCACGCAATTTCGGTGCATAGGTCCTGATAAACCAGTACCCAGAACAGCCATCTCTGGCCGTAATAACGGCCTTGATACGGCTGGGCATTGAGTCAAACAGAGCTTGGATGGCGTGTACAGGTACAGCTGCCCATGCAGCTTCAACACGATACCACAGTTCATCAAGAGTAGTGACTGGCGTATTGTGACGAGTCAGTTGCTCGGCCACCATTGACCAGACGTTTTCAGTTGGTGAGAGGTCTGGAGAATGGGCTGGCTAGGGCAGCAGTCGAACATTTTCTGTATCCAGAAAGGTCCGTACAGGACCTGCAACATGCGGTCGTGCATTATCCTGACTGAAATCTAGGGTTTCGCAGGGATCGAATGAAGGGTAGAGATACGGGTCGTAACACATCTGAAATGTAACGTCCACTGTTCAAAGTGCCGTCAATGCAAACAAGAGGTGACCGAGACGTGTAACCATTGGCACCCTATACCATCACGCCGGGTGATACGCCAGTATGGCGATGACGAATACACGCTTCCAATATGCGTTCACCGCGATGTCACCAAACACGGATGCGACCATCATGATGCTGTAAACAGAACCGGGATTCATCCGAAAATAAGACGTTTTGCCATTCGTGCACGCAGGTTCGTCGTTGAGTACACCATCGCAGGCGATCCTGTCTGTGATGCAGTGTCAAGGGTAACCGCAGCCATGGTCTCCAAGCTGATAGTCTATGGTGCTGCAAACGTCGTCGAACTGTTCGTGCAGATGGTTGTTGTCTTGCAAACGTCCCCATCTGTTGACTCAGGGATCGAGACGTGGATGCACGATCCGTTGCATCCATGCGGATAAGATGCCTGTCATCTCGACTGCTAGTGATACGAGACCGTTGAGATCCAGCACGGCGTTCCGTATTCCCCTCCTGAACCCACCGATTCCATATTCTGCTAACAGTCATTGGATCTCGACCAACGCGAGCAGCAATGTCGCGGTACGATAAACCGCAATCGCTATAGGCTACAATCCGACCTTTATCAAAGTCAGAAACGTGATGGTACGCATTTCTCCCTCTTACACGAGGCATCACAGCAACGTTTCACCAGGCAACGCCGGTCAACTGCTGTTTGTGTATGAGAAATCGGTTGGAAACTCTCTTCATGTTAGTACGTTGTAGGTGTGAATGCTCTGAGAAGCTAATCATTTGCATATCACAGCATCTTCTTCCTGTCGGTTAAATTTCGCGTCTGTAGCACGTCATCTTCGTGGTGTAGCAATATTAATGGCCAGTAGTGTAGTTACAGCACGCTAACATCGAACATTGGCGGTTATCACATTAATGTGACTGGACTCTGTATTTTTATTCGGTTCATAAACTGTAATGCTATGACATGACCGACATTGTAAATGTGTTCCACGGAAGAATAAAATTGCTACTACTGCTACTGCTAAGATGTGTCACTTCCTAGAAGTGTGCGCGCGGTGCTGGAATTTCCGCGGCTCCTCTGGTAGCTGCCTGGAACCAGTGTGTGGCTCAGGTGGAACGTCTGCGCCGGCAGACGCTGGCTAACGGGAGAGCCTAGCTGAGGCGCGTTCCTCTCCCCTGCCGATGCTCTCAACTCGGCTTGCGACACCCCGCGTCCACTCTGCCGCCATCGTGAAGAAGCCGTTAGTATGCTGAAATATCTCGGTCGTTTGCATGAAAATGTGAGCACGACGGAACCCGTTACTCCTTCCACTCCTTTTCGTTGCATTCCGCATGCTAACGTTCAGTGCAGCTTAGATGACCAAATTGTGGACTACTTTCCGAAGGTACACAAGGAAGGGATTCCTTTCCATCCTATAGTGAGCAATATCGGCACCCCGACATATCGTGCAGCCAAGCACCTTGCTTCTCTGTTAAGCACACATGTTTGGCGGTGTGAACATCGTTTCAGGAACTCAGCTGATTTCTTACGTCGTTTGGAGGGAATGCGGTTGAATGACTCTGGTATTTTAGTAAGTTTTGATGTGGTCTCTCTCTCTCTCTTTACTCGTGTTCCTCCATCTGATTCGTTGCGATTAATGGAGGTTAGGTGAGGTGCTGAATTAACTGATCTCTTTCGACGTTTATTGAGATCCACTTACTTTTTGTTCAATGACTAATATTACGAGCAGACAGATGGAGTTGCGATGGGCAGCCCGTTGTCTTCTCTGACTGCAAATTTGTTTATGGAATACTTCGGGAAACGTGCATAGGAGTCGGCGCCTTTCAAAGCTGCCTGTTTCTTCAGATATATTGATGATATTTTTGTTGTTTGGCCTCATGGCAGCGAGAATTTGAATGCCCTTTTAGAACATCTGAACTCGATCCACACGAACATTTATTTTTGGATGGGGGTGGAAGAGGATGGTTGCCTTCCCTTTCTTGACTTTTTGGTTAGGAGGAATGTTGATAGATCATTGGGACACGCAGTTTACGGAAACGTACTCACACTGCCTTGTATTTACAGGCTGATAGTTGTCACCTTCCGGATTAGCTTGAAGGGGTACTTCGTACCTTGGTACACAGAGCACATGTCATTTCCGACACTGGGAATTTGCCAGCTGAGCTGGCCCATCTTGAAGCTCATTTCGTCAGAATGATTATAGTGAAGCACACATTGAACGTGCGTTGCGCTATCGACCAATTGTGCATCGGGTGATTGATGATAATACTGAGTCGACACCTACGTCTACTACTGCCCTTTCGCCTTACGCAGGAAGCACTTACAACAAGATCGGTCGTATTTTACGTTAATAACGATCTGAAATGTGTTTTTCGACCTCCATCTAAAATTAAAGGACTTTTGGGTTCTGTTAAGGATGATCTTGGTTTGCGTAATGCATGTGTATATCGTATTCCTTGTTGCTGTGGCGTGGCATACATTGGTCAAACTATGAGGGCCGTGGAGCATCGACGTACTGAGCATAAACGGCACACACGATTACAGTAGCCAAGTAGATCTGCTATTGCCGATCATTGTTTGGATACTGGTCACCCTATGTTCTATAACAATACCGAGATATTGGCATGCACGTCCAGCTATTGGGACAGTGTTATTAAGGCAGCTGTTGAGATTAAATTAGCGAGCTTTCTTGTAAACAGGGATGAGGTTTTTGTTTAAACTCTGCTTGGAATCCTGCTCTCTCCCTTATCAAAAAACAGAGGGATAGAGTCAATGTTACCTCACCTGCTACTTCGTAGTCTTTCACTATCGATACCTCTGACTTTGCTCATCTTTGGTGACACTGGTGTTCAGTGTGTGTGTGTGTGTGTGTTATCTTTCCTGAATTACTCTAAGAACCGAGGTTTTAAATTTAGTTGTACATCGCCTGTCCGTTGCAGTTTGTGCCTTCAAAATGGTGGTGTGTACTCCCTCCGGAGTATTGGCGGTCGCTGTAAATATTACCTGGCTGAATTCCCGTAAGTTGTTTGAAAAACGTAAATCAGTGTTCAAGACATACTTCAGAATGTTTTGGAAAAAAGAAAAGTGTGTACAAAGTTTCCCCCGATACTTTGACTACCGAACAAAAACAATGACGCATAGACGCCTGCCGTGACGTAATTGAAATGCAAAACGCGGCCAACTTTTTTCTGCAAAACGTCATTACAGGTGCTGAGTCTTGCTGTTACCGATACGACCGTAGGCCTACTACAAAACGACAAAATGTAAACTGGGTCTCTGATGGTTCGCGAAGACCGAAGAAGGTGCGAATGTGGCGTGCGAATGGAACAAAATCCCAAAACAGGACTTCTTTGACAGTTTCAAATTATTATATGAACGTACTGTGCCTTATACTGAAGTAGGAGGAGTCTGTATGCAAGACCTGAAGCCTTAAAAACACCGTATTAAACTTTTTCTGTTTTCTGCTAATCCAGTCTCGAAACTTTTTGGAGTGACAGGATAGACTTCATTTTCAATCGAAGTGCTACTTCGCATGAGTAGCGAATGGAAACTCTGTCATTGTTAGCGACCTTTGCTTTTTACTAAAATTCTGATCTATTATCAACAACATTTCTTCTGTGTCATCTTTCTAACGTACTTATTGTATTTACGTGTTACAAGTTAAGATTTTCAGGCTCTCTCTAATATCTTGCGAAAGTGGAAAAGAAACACTCCACTCATAATGAAAGCTTACGGAAGTTCTGATGAAGATAACGACAGTAATAATTCAACGCGCTTTCTGAACTGTAGCGAGGCCTGCGAGAAAGACAGGCCGTGGGGCATTCGTCAAAGCACCTGACACTGCAGGTCTTATGAGTGACAGCAGCTTTCTCCAGCGGGGAGCGAGTATACTAGATGCATGCAAGCTGTCGACAGCACACGACAGAGTTAAGACCTTTAGTAGGTACTGAGCCATGGCCGGCTCGCGTTGATGCCGTTTCCTCTTTGGCATTTTGTCGCAATCGAGTGGCGTCTTATTTCTCCTTGAATGACTACCATAACGAGATGCAGACTTGCTCCGTCAGTGGCAGCACGGCGTTTATCGATACTAGTACTGCTGTACCATCTTTGGCGTGACCGCTATATTTGCGTGTGGCAGACGGTCGGTTGGGACAGAGCAGAGAGGAAGTTTCCACGGCGCGGCGTCAGGCCGAGACCGCTGGCGGCGTTCACGTGCGGTCAGATCGTGAAGTGCTGGCTGCGAGAGCTACGAAATTCGTTTCCCACCGAACCTGGACACAGAAGTTGAGAGATCAGTTAACCTGTTACGAAACCTCGACTGCTGTGAGATCTCTTCATTCATTGCCAGTTGTTGCTTCCTGGGCCGTTCCGGCTAGCAGCAACGTATGGTGTGTTGGAGTTGGCGAAATTTTGCAGCCGTCTTCCTGTATGGTCTTTAGCTATTAAATTGGTTGTTACTTATCAGTGAAGTGCACCAGCGGTATTTTATGCCTTGTGGCTGTTAATGCTCCGGTTACCTGCCCTGGTCGTTAGCGTAGTTTTCCGACAGTGTGTTTTCCTCGCCGTGTTGATGCTGTCTGGCACGGCGTGTAGGTCGACAGCCTTTTAGTTGTTTGTTCGTATTTTGTTCTTAAGAGTGGTTATTGTGCCTTGGCTGTTTTAGATGCCAATTTTGAAGATGTAGTATGGCTGGTATCTTCATCCTCGGTTGATAGTTTCCATGTTCGTACCATTGGTCGGGTGGAAGGGAATTGACTAGGTTGTTGGTCAGTCCTTCAGCCATCCCTGGGTTGGGTTGCCATCCAATTATTTAACCTTACTCTTGGCTGCCTGTCTCACCTCACTTTATGTTCGAACTACCTCCTTAGGCCGACCCTTGGAACACTTCTGAGCACCACTGTTGTGTTGGTTTTAGATTGTGATTTTCATTTTGGTCTGATGTACTCTGCGAGGCCTTCAGCTGCCTATTAAGTTTGTTTTAATTTTAAAATAAGGCCTTCAGCTGACTTAAATTAAAATTTTGAAAATTGATTTGTTTAAAACCAATATTTTCAGAAAATTTGCTCTATCTCAAATACTTGTTATCGAAGCCCTAATCCCTGAGTTGTTCAATGTCTTTGTGTGTTGCCTTCAGCCGAGTATTTACGTGAAATTTTTTTTTCAGTAAGGCCTTCACCCGTGTGTATTCTTTAAAGCAGCCTGAGAAGTCGGCAGTGGCGGAACATTGCCTTAACGAAGGACACAGGATGATGTATGACAAGACACAATTGATCTCTCCTGCTTCTCACTATTGGGAATGTGTTCTTAAAGAATCCATTGAAATTAGATTATCCCGTAATATTATTAACAGGGATAAAGGTTTTCCTCTAACAAGGGAACCTCCCAATCGCATCCCCCTCAGATTTAGTTATAAGTTGGCACAGTGGATAGGCCTTGGAAAAACTGAACACAGATCAGTCGAGAAAACAGGAAGAAGTTGTGCGGGACTATGAAAGAAATAAGCAAAATATACAAACTGAGTAGTCCATGCTCAACTTGGGCAACTACAAGTAAAAAGCAAGCTCGTCGGTGCCGTGGTCCCGTGGTTAGCGTGAGCAGCTGCGGAACGAGAGGTGCTTGGTTCAAGCCTTCTCTCGGGTGAAAAGATTAACTTTTTAATTTTCAGTTTATGTGACAAAGGCTTATGCTTTCATCACTTTTTTTGGGAGTGATTATCACATCCACAAGAAAACCTAAATCGGGCAAGGTAGAAGAATCTTTTTACCCATTCGCCAAATGTACAAGTTAGGTGAGTCGACAACATATTCCTGTCATATGACGCACATGCCGTCGGCAGTGTCGTATAGGATATATCAGACGTGTTTTCCTGTGGAGGAATCGGTTGACCTATGACCTTGCGATCAAATGTTTTCGGTTCCCATTGGACAGGCACGTCCTTTCGCCTACTAATCGCATGGTTTTGCGGTGCAGTCGCAAAACACAGACACTAAACTTATTACAGTGAACAGAGGCGTCAATGAACGAACGGACAGATCATAACTTTGCGAAAATAAAGAAAGTAAAAATTTTCATCCGAGGGTAGACTTGAACCAAGGACCTCTTGTTCCGCAGCTGCTCACGCTAACCACGGGACCACGGCGCTCCTGAGCTCACATTATCCTTGATGTTGCTTATCTTGAGCATGGACTACTCAGTTTGTATATTTTGCTTATTTTTTTCATAGTTCCACACAACTTCTTCCTGTTTTCTCGATTGATCTGTGTTTAGTTTTTCAAGGCCTATCGAATGTGCCAACCTATAACTAAATCTGAGGGGGGTGCGATGGGGAGGTTCCCTTGTAAGTAAGATATGGAATCCGATTTTGTCCGACATCAAAGAACAACGGTCTTCTTTTCGATCATTGGATTCTTCCAACTAGTGCTGTGGCGATTTATCGTTTCTGCCGTCTTCTCCCACCGGCGCGCTGCGTGTCTACTTGCCGCCAGGAGGCGCTGCCCATCATCTCACGCACGCGCGGTGCTCTGTTCATGGTGTATAAAGGTTTCCGTCGTTATGGCTGGAATTCAGTTCCGGTGAGGCAGTGCACTAGCATTAACTCACCTGAAGATGGCGGCTAGCTGGTCCGCCGAAATATTGTGTCTGGACGACGACATGATCCGGCTGCAAACCCGTGAAGAATGTCAATACAGTTAATTGTTGATATGCACTGATCAGCCAGAACATTAGGACCACCGACATACTATCGATATAAACCCGTCTAGCCGATAACAGCTTCACCTGGCGAGGAATGACTGCTGGTCAGCCACACACACGGGGCATGTGTCCATGTGTAGAATGGTCATGGCACGCAATCTATCTGAGTTTGACTGAGGGCAGATTGTGACGCCCTGGAGACTCGACACAAGCATTTCGGAAACTGCACGACTTGTCGGGTATTTGAGGAGTGCTGTGCTGAGTGTCTTCAACACGTGACGAAACCAGGGTGAAACCACATCCAGACGTAGTGGGGTTGGGCGGCCGCTACTCAATACAGATGTTGGACGTCATAGGCTGGGCAGACTGGTAAAACAGAACAGGCGGCGAAGTGTGGTGTAACTAACATCAGACTTTAATGCTGGGCAGAGTACAAGTGTTTCTGAACATATAGTGCACCGAACACTCCTAAAGATGGACCTCCGCGGCCAATGTGCCAATGTTAACACCACAACATCGATCACTACAACAGAAATGGGCACGTGACCATCTGCACTGGACGTTGGCGCAGTGGCATAGTGGTGCATGGTGTAATGAATCCCGATACCTTCATCATGCCGATGGGCGGGCGCGAATTTGTCATCTTCCAGGGGGACAGATTTTTGATAGCTGTACTGCGGGCCGGAGACAAGCCGGCGGCGGCTCAATTAGGCTCTGGGGAACATTGACGTGGGCATCCATGGGTCCCATGGAGCTTGTGCAATGCACCATGACAGTCAATGATTATCGTCCACTGGTTGCAGACCATGTACATCCCTTCATTACGATCATGTTTCCCGACGGCAGTGGCATTTTTCGACAAGAGAATGCGCCGTGTCGCAAGGCCAGGAGTGGGACGGAGTGGTTCGAAGAACACAGTGAGGAATTCCAGTTGGTGAACTGTCCCCACAACTAGCCAGATCTGAGACGTGAGTGAACATGGCGTCAGAGCTCATCGCCTCCCTCCCCAGAATTTACGGGAATTAGATGACTTGTGTGTGCAGGCGGTGCCAACTGCCTCTAGCGACCTACCAAGCGCTCATTGCTTCTATGTCACGACGTGTCGCCGCTATTATCCGTGCCAAAGGTCGGCATACCGGGTATTAGGTAGGTGGTCATAGTGTTCTGCCTGATCAGTGTACGTGGCGTTAGATGGAAAATTGTACCTTCTGAATAAATTAAATAAATAATCGAGTCCCACGCCTTAGCATGACATGGCGATGACGAAACAAGTACATCGGATATAACTACGTAGACTTCCACGGCCAGAGCCAGTTGATTGGGTTGGGCTGTTTGGGGGAGGAGACCAGATAGCGAGGTCATTGGTCTCATCGGAATAGGGAAGGACGGGAAGGAAGTCGGCCTTGCCCTTTCAAAGGAACCATCCCGGCATTTGGCTGGAGCGATTTAGGGAAATCACAGAAAACCTAAATCAAGATGGCCGGACTCGGGACAGTCAGTTGATATAAAAGTTTTCTGAATATCGTACCGCGTCATAATGTAAAAAAAAAGATAAAAGAAAGAAAAGCTATTCTGGAGAAACCAACGTTTCGGCCACGATTACAGTGACCTCAGTGGCCTACTTCTGACGCCACGCGGTACAATGAATACTCAGAAAACTTAAATGTGAAGTACACCGAGTCTTTCCAGACGGACGCACCTACGCTGTAGCATCGCTACCCTTCCCGCTATTCGGTACTATCTTCGCCAGGTGAAAACATCAAGCTGGTTTGTGTTTGGAGGAACAGCCATTGCGTACGTCCCGAAACTTGAGCTGTGATTGGCTGTCCACAGGTCAGTCTAGTCGTGCAGTTGTTTAGCAGGCTGCTTCTCACTTACGCGGTTCCTCGAACGTATCTACATTCATGCCAGGCAAAGCACTGTGAAGTGCTTGGCAGAGGGTACTTCCTATTGCATCACATTACACACAATCCAGTCACATTTGTGTGACTACCGCCTATGTTTGCCATCAACGTGCAATAACGAGTAGCAGATGGCAGGTGGCAGCACTAGCCGTGGAGGCTATATAAGGCGTTTCGGGGAGACGCACAAGACACTGCAGTCGTTGGCATAATACGGAAACGGAGTGATTTATCTGACATCCAAAAGGACATGGTCATTTGCTTTCCGGCCAAGATGGAAGCATTTCAGAAACGGCTAAGTTTGTAATTCGCGTGCCGCCGTGGTGAAATGTACTGTGCATGGCAGAACGGTGCTATCCAAAATCTGCGCCAAGACAACAGTGCTGAACCACGCGCCATAGACGACAGTGGTAAAAGATGGCTGTGGAGATGTGTACGGACGAATAGACGTGCAATTGTTGAGCAACTGCCCACCCAGATGAAGGAAAGGCTACCGGTACTTAAGCCAGATATAAAGGATTTATACCCACGAAAAGTCCGCAGCTCGTGGTCGTGCGGTAGCGTTCTCGCTTCCCACGCCCGGGTTCGATTCCCGGCGGAGTCAGGGATTTTCTCTGCCTCATGATGACTGGGTGTTGTGTGATGTCCTTAGGTTAGTTAGGTTTAAGTAGTTCTAAGTTCTAGGGGACTGATGACCATAGATGTTAAGTCCGATAGTGCTCAGAGCCATTTGAACAATTTTTTGAACCCACGAAAAGTGGTGATGGCACGCGGGCTCGACTTTTGCCGAGCTCCTTGTTCAATTGGCCCATGCTCCAAATCCACCAAATAACACAGAGCTATTAAATTGCGAGGTTAAAGGCACTAGGCTTGACATCCTTGAGGTGTTGCAAATCTTTAAATACCTGTTGCTTGATAAAGAAAACCTACTTAATGACCAGCTACAATTGAGAAATAAGAACTTTTTCGAAGGTTTTAAACCTTTGATTCACCGGCCCTGATGTTACGGTCCCTTTGTAGTCGCCAACGCCTGATTCCACATTCTTTAGTCGTATAGTAATGTATTCAAAATTGAGGAATAATTTTGCCGAGTAATAGCTAGTCTTTCTTACGGGCTCCGAATCCGTTTATAGGGTTCTCGTTTTCCTCAGAAGTAAGTTCGGTTACAGATTACATCATTAACAGTTTTAATGATTATATTAATCCAATTCCTAACGTAAAGGTAGCTACTGTTTATGCTTCTGTATTTCCACGCGCGCATGGGCTTGACTATCAGCGGTGCTCGGCACATACCTGCTCGGTGCAGTTAGTTCCGGCGCAGCTCTCGCGACCTACCGACCTCGCCCGCGCAGTGGGGCCTACTGTTTCTCTTCAGCTAAGTAATATAGGTTTGTGACTGGGTAGTACGGTGCTGTAGTTTTATACTTGACATGGACAGTTTAGTGTCAGTAGCTTCTGTAGAAGGGCAAATTATTTTGGCTGAAACCTAGGTAAAGATTGGTTTCTATTTGCAACTGAGGCTGACGTGTTATATGTTTAGCTACCAATACTGTCTCCTGAACGATCGCTCAGCGAACGTCGCTGTGTATGGGTCTCCACAGCAGGCGTGTGGTTCACGCACCCGTACAGACTGCTGTTCGTCGGTGACGATGGTTGGAATTTGCACGCCAGTAAACCAATGGACGTCTACTGATTGGCGACAGGTGGCCCTTTCTGATGAATTACGTTTTATGCTCCCTCGGACAAACAGCTGTGGGTGCATACGGCGTAAACCGTCTGAAAACAGCCGGCCGAAGTGGCCGTGTGGTTCTAGGCGCTGTAGTCTGGAACCGCGAGACTTCTACGGTCGCAGGTTCGAATCCTGCCTCGGGCATGGATAAGTGTGATGTCCTTAGGTTAGTTAGGTTTAACTAGTTCTAAGTTCTAGGGGACTAATGACCTCAGAAGCTGAGTCCCATAGTGCTCAGAGCCATTTGAACCAATCGTCTGAAAACAAACAAGGATGGGCCTTATGTTCTGGGGAATTCCCTACGTGATCCTGTCACTGTTGAAGGCACAAAGGAGCAACACAAGTGCGGATCTATCCTCAGGGCCCAGGCAGTTTGTTTTTCCTCGGCAGGATAGTATCTACCAGTACGACAATGCAACTTGTCGTACAACTCGCAGTGTACTTGGTTCGAAAAGCACCAGGACGAGTATGACTTAATTGCCTGGGCGCCAAACTCCCTGCATATAAATCCAATCGAGAATACCGAGGAACCTAGAGCAGCTTTCCACGGCAGCGGAGTCGGCATTGCTCCACATCCCTGTAGCTACCTTCCAGAACATCATCAATCCGCCGGCCGTTGTGCCCAAGCGGTTCTAAGCGCTTCAGTCTGGAACCGCGCTCCTACTACGGTTGCAGTTTCGAATCCTGCCTCGGGCATGGACGTGTGTGATGTCCTTAGGTTAGTTAGGTTTAAGTAATTCTAAGTTCTAGGGGACTGATGACCTCAGAATTAAGTCCCATAGTGCTCAGAGCCATTTGAATCATCATCAGCCCTGCTCGTCTCGCAGCGGTCCACACTGCAAATGGTTGTCATTCAGGCTTTTGACAGGTGGTGACATTTATGTGATGGGACAGTGTATTTTTATAGGTTGACCCTTACACAGTAGATTACAGCAACCAGCAAGTGTCTGGATACTATAATCTTCTGTGTAAGAGTCAACCTATATTTTGTATACAGTCACGGGCTTAAAATGTCAGTTTCTGAGAAAATAGCAGTGTATTTTTCCCCGTTTCATTAGAGTAATATGCGTGGAAAGAATTACTGCTTAAATGCCCCTGTAATTTATTCTGTTCTTAGCGATTCCTGCAGCAGCGACACGTAGGCCACCGTACCTGTATGTTCCTAGATTCTAGTTCTTGAAACTTCGTTAAGTAGGCTTTCGCGGGATAGTTGGCATCTGTCTTCAGGTGTCTGCCAGTTTAGGATTGTCAACATTTCCGTGAGGTTCATCCACTGGTCAAATAAACCTGTGACCATCTTTGTTGCCCTTCTTTATTTGTGTTCAATATCCACTGATGGTCTTATTTGGAATGCACCGCACGCACTTGAACAATATTCTAGAATGAGTCTCACAATTGTTTAGGAAGCGTCAGAGTAAGTTACCGTTCTCTGCAGCTGTCAGGCCGTAAGCTCAGCTACGATGGTGGGGCCTCATATAAGCAACTGCAAAATATCTTTTGTTCAGCATAGAATTTCTAGAATTCCTTGACTCTTAGTATTAACGCTGTTTTATTCTCCGAAAATTAGCAGAGAAATGTGGAAATTGGTATATGTAGATATATAAAAGCTTTCACCAAAATATTTTTATGGACTCATTCCCCTCCTCCCTCCTCCGTCCCACCTCCGTGCATCAGCGTCCGCGTAGACGGTTGCCTGGTTGTTGGGTCGGCCTAAATATCTTGATATCTTGTCTAGGCGTCGGTGTCACGCAGATACTATCCCGAAACCTCATGGAATACTCATTATACTCACAACAGTAATGTTATTATTCATAGTCCAGCTCGAATCTTTCCCTCTGCAGCAGTGTGTCCGCTGTTGTGGTACTTCCTAACAGATTAAGACTCTGTTCCACACAGGCAGCCGCACAAATATCATTAACTGGCTGAACACGAGCGTAATTCTGTGACAGGCTAGAATCGCGAGTCAGTGCCGCTGATGTTCTTGACGGATGCGGCCAGCCGATCTCAGGCCTGCCGGTTTCCACTATCGGTCATGGCCCGCCCGTCGGACCTATTCTCTCGTATCTGCCCAGAGGCCACTTGGCGTAAATGGGCGGATTTTCTACATCTTCATCTACATCTACATCCATTCTCCGCAAGCCACCTGACGGTGTGTGGCGGAGGGTACCTTGAGTACCTCTATCGGTTCTCCCGTCTATTCCAGTCTCGTATTGTTCGTGCAAAGAAAGATTGTCAGTATGCCTCTGTGTGGGCTCTAATCTCTCTGATTTTATCCTCATGGTCTCTTCGCGAGGTATACGTAGGAGGGAGCAATATACTGCTTGACTCCTCAGTAAAGGTATGTTCTCGAAACTTCAAAAAAAGCCCGTACCGATCTACTGAGCGTCTATCCTGCAGAGTCTTCCACTGGAGTTTATCTATCATCTCCGTAACGCTTTCGCGATTACTAAATGATCCTGTAACGAAGCGCGCTGCTCTTCGTTGGATCTTCTCTATCCCTTCTCTCAACCCTATCTGGTACGGATCCCACACCGGTGAGCAGTATTCAAGCAGTGGGCGAACAAGTGTACTGTAACCTACTTACTTTGTTTACGGACTGCATTTCCTTAGGATTCTTCCAATGAATCTGTCTGGCTACTGATTTACCGACGATTAATTTTATATGGTCATTCCGTTTTAAATCACTCCTAATGCCTAATCCCAGATAATGTATGGAATTAACTGCTTCCAGTTGCTGACCTGCTATATTGTAGCTAAATGATAAAGGATCTTTCTTTCTATCTATTCGCAACACATTACACTTGTCTACATTGAGAGTCAATTGCCATTCCCTGCACCATGCGTCAATTCGTTGCAAATCCTCCTGCATATCAGTACAATTTTCCATTATTACAACCTCTCGATATACCACAGCATCACCCGCAAAAAGCTTCACTGAACCTCCGATGTTATCCACAAGATCATTTATATATATTGTGAATAGCAACGGTCCTACGACACTCCCCTGCCGCTCACCTGGAATCATTTTCGTCATTTATCCGCGGACCCAGGATTGCGAGGCATGCTCGACAGGTCAGAGGTCACAGGCGACGTACTTCAGTAGTCGCGAATGTATCTCACCAAAAGTACGTTGTACAGCGTGACGTTTTCAGACATTATTTTATTATAGTATATTTTTGGATTTTACAGCGTCGATGGAAATTTAGCATGCATGATGGGAGGAAGAAAACTGTGGCAATCGCCGGTGATATGTATGCTAAGTGGTCAAATATATCTCGAAAGAAATATCACACAAAATTGGTCAAAAATTGATTGCCGAAAGGTAACATTACACAGATAGGGATCTGCTTCAGAATCGTGAGGTTCCTATGAGAATAGTGAAGGTTTGGTGTACTAGGAAGAGTGCATTATTGATCCTTTGGAAAGCACAGTAATTCGTAATGCCTGTAAAATAATGGACGTAATAAAGTTATAGATAATACAATACTGAACTTCATACAAGCTACTTTTATTTGGCACTCACCGTAATGTTGGTCTATACAATTCACCTTCCCCCCCCCCCCTTTTTTTCCCTCTCGCGTCAGGTACATGCACCTTCTTGAGCTCTTTTCAGGAACTTGATTCCAAATTTTATAGCTCGGATTTGAATGCACTTCGCTCCACAGACGGAGCACCGCCTAGCAATATTTCAACCATCCCTTCGTATGTGTTACGTTTTACATTCTTGTTCGCGTAATATTAAGTGTTAGTTTCTATATACAAGGTCTTTCGCTGTACAATTATACACGTTTCTGAATGTGGTTACTGCTCTGCTCCTTCATTATGCAAGTGGCGATGAAAAAGTTTTGTTAAACAGTCTGTAACTGCCTGCTGCACGTACTTGTCCGACAGGAATGGTCGACCCTTCAAAGCCGTTTTTCAGGGACCGAAGGCGTGATAACCGCATGGGGGAGAGATCAGCCCTACAGGGTGGGTCTCGTGTGTCTCCCACTTGACGTAACTTCTGCATTTCGACATTCACGATATAGGGACGTGCCTTATCAAGAAGCATCGCGGAACTTGGCACATAGTTCCACAACGGTAGTTTTCGACAGATATGCTCCCATGGATGTCTAATGGTGTTTGTCCTTCGGCAATCAAGAAAAGAATAACAAAATGGTTCAAATGGCTCTGAGCACTATGGGACTTAACATCTTAGGTCATCAGTGCCCTAGAACTTAGAACTACTTAAACCTAACTAACCTAAGGACATCACACACATCCATGCCCGAGGCAGCACTCGAACCTGCGACCGTAGCGGTCGCGCGGTTTCAGACTGAACCGCCTAGAACCGCACGGCCACACAGGCCAGCAAAAGGAGAACAGCACGTTGCTCCTGTCTGGGAACATTTGGTAATAACGCCTTCATAGTTCACGGTTCCACATTTATCGCAAGCACGTCGGAAACAAACGAACTAAACACTAAACTCTTGCCTAGATGTCGGTGCTTATATACCCACATCGGAGCTGCACTACGTTGCACGTACGCTGCAGCAGCGTCCTCAAACGGAGACTTTTTGATCGCCCGTTATACTTGCAGCAACTAAAACTTTTTGTCGATTGAAAACCACAGGAAAACTCAGTGGCCTTCTGAACGTGGCCCGCCGCAGAAATCGGCTCGCGTACGCCCAGCTGGGGCGGTGGAATCGCCGGTTCCGAGAACTGAAGGTAATGGAATGCAGGTCGCGCTTCCACTAACAGGCGAGACCTGCCTATTTTGTAGAATCCATTGGAAATATCCGTGGCCTGTCGTTAGAATCAGCTCGGTATGCCCAGCTATTGCCTGACAGTGCGCGCGCACACAAACGTTTTTGCCATTCTAAAGAGAGTACGACGATATGTGTTAATAGCACATTTTCATTTCCCTCCACCTTTAGCCTTATGGGCGATCCAAAACATAATGTAACTAGACTACTGGCCATTAAAATTGCTACACCACGAAGATGACGTGCTACAGACGTGAAATTTAACCGACAGGAAGAAGATGCTGTGATATGCAAATGATTAGCTTTTCAGAGCATTCACACAAGGTTGGCGCCGGTGGCGACACATACAGCGTGCTGACGTGAGGAAAGTTTCCAACCGATTTCTGATACATAAACAGCAGGTGACCGGCGTTGCCTGGTGCAACGTTGTTGTGATGCCTCGTGTAAGGAGGAGAAATGCGTAGCATCACGTTTCCGACTTTGATAAAGGTCGGATTGTAGCCTATCACGATTGCGGTTTATCGTATCGCGACATTGCTGCTCGCGTTGGTCGAGATCCAGTGACTGTTAGCAGAATATGGAATCGGTGGGTTCAGGAGGGTAATACGGAACGCCGTGCTGGATCTCAACGGCCTCGTATCACTAGCAGTCGAGATGACAGGCATCTTATCCGCATGGATGTAACGGATCGTGCAGCCACGTCTCGATCCCTGAGTCAACAGATGAGGACGTTCGCAAGACAGCAACCATCTGCACAAACAGTTCGACGACGTTTGCAGCATCATGGACTATCAGCTCGGAGACCATGGCTGCGGTTACCCTTGACGCTGCATCACTGACAGGAGCGCCTGCGATGCTGTACTCAACGACGAACCCGGGTGCACAAATGGCAAAATATCATTTTTTCGGATGAATCCAGGTTCTGTTTACAGCATCATGATGGTCGCATCCGTGTGGCGACATCGCGGTGAACGGACATTGGAAGCGTGTATTTGTCATCGCCATACTGGCGTATCACCCGGCGTGATAGTATGGGGTGCCATCGGTTACACGTCTCGGTCACCTCTTGTTCGCATTGACGGCACTTTGAACAGTGGACGTTACATTTCAGATGTGTTACGACCCGTGACTCTACCCTTCATTCGATCCCTGCGAAACCCTACATTTCAGCAGGATAATGCACGATCGCATGTTGCACGTCCTGTACGGGCCTTTCTGGATACAGAAAATGTTCGACTGCTACCCTGGCCAGCTCATTCTACAGATCTCAGCAATTGAAAACGTCTGGTCAATGGTGGCCGCGCAACTGGCTCGTCACAATACACCAGTCACTACTCTTGATGAACTGTGGTATCGTGTTGAAGCTGCCTGGGCAGCTGTACCTGTACACGCCATCCAAGTTCTGTTTGACTCAATGGCCAGGCGTGTCAAGTCCGTTATTACGGACAGAGGTTGTTGTTCTGGGAACTGAATTCGCAGGATCTATGCACCAAAATTGTGTGAAAATGTAATCACATGTCAGTTCTAGTATAATATATCTGTTCAATGAATACCCGTTTATCATCTGCGTTTCTTCTTGGTGTAGCAATTTTAATGGCCAGTAGTGTACTTCCTGTGCAATCGTTGTCTTCTTTTTTTCGGCGTTGAGCACCTGTAAGTTACCATTCCTTCTCGTCTTGTCAGCTACATTGCAAGGTCGAAAATCCTTTCCATACCGGAATAGGAGTCAGCACGCTTCGGGTCGATCGCCAGTACGTCATCCCGGTTCAACGCACTCGGCCGGTATTTCCCCGCTCGCGTAGGACTTTGCGCTTGCGGTATATTTGCCACTAGACTCCTTCATCGATTCCTCTTCTTACTACCTATACATCACACCAACCGCAACGCGTGCTTAATAAACCGTCACGGAAAATCACAGTATCTTGATGTACGGATTGGCGTATGTGCTTGTCTGTGCGGAAGTACGGAACGAGCGTTTGTAAGAATACTTTTCCGTATTCGTTCTTGAATGACAGGGGAAAAAAGTACAACAGTTGCACTAGGTCGGTCATGGACCATCATGGAGAATATTTTTTGGCATTATCAGTCTTCTGACTGAACTGATGCAGTCCGCCACCATTTCCTATCCTGTTGAGATAACTTCTTCTCATAACAAGAAGGCGTGTAAGATGCTTCATGTATCTGTCACGTCAACGACACAGCACGAAAGTCGTAATGGTAAGCTTTTCATCGGAAGATAACTCGATAAAAAAATATAACTAGCTCATCTCACTGTGATTCAGCCTCTTTCATCGATAACTTTCACTTAGTGGAAGCTGTGGATGTTCTTATTTCTGTGAGGGAATACAGTAAGATTAGAGTTTGTGTCATTGATGTCTAAGCCTCAGGGGCGGAGCGCAAGCACGTCTCGGCAGTCATAGGAGAAGGATACGGTTGTCATCTACTTTGAAGAAACATAGCCGGCCGGAGTGGCCGAGCGGTTCTAGGCGCGTCAGTCTGGAACCACACGACCGCTACGGTCGCAGGTTCGAATCCCGCCTCGGGCATGGATGTGTGTGGTGTCCTTAGGTTAGTTAGGTTTAAGTAGTTCTAAGTTCTAGGGCACTGATGACCTCAGATGTTAAATCCCATAGTGCTCAGAGCCATTTGAACCATTTTGAAGAAACATAAATGCATTTTCTTTTAGGATTTATGGATACCTCAGCTAACGTGAAAGATTGTTTAGTAGCGTCTATTAAGAAGTGGCGTACAGTTTCAGTACTGTCCACTCAGCTGAGCACACGATGCGGCGGTCGGCTAAGTTGTAGCTCTCCACACGTAGTGATATTCACTAGTATCAAAGCAGCCTGTTACCTGCGAAGTGAAGATTCAGACCTCACAGCTTTCCCCTATTGAGATTCTGTCTCTGACATGCTGTTCGTGGTTCTACGAATTGTTAATTTATGGACATGGCCGTCGATGTACAACTGAAGCTGCTTGTAGCTGACATGATATGCCACATGACAAGCTTTATGCTTGTAGCATTCAAGGAAGCTACAGATATTTCTCAACTATATGTATCATCATTAGATGCAGTTTCTGCTGACAGAGAAGAAAAGGAACTAAAGAAAATTTTAGAAGTAAACGGCGGATCTGCACCACACTTTTACAACCGTTATTGACAGATCTGCAACTTGTCGCGGTGATCCTGTGGCCTTGAGAGATTGGATATGCTGAAGCTACCGCTGGATAAAGCAATTTTCAAACAGTATCGCTTGATACCGTTAACCATAGCACATTGTGCCATGACGTGCAGTGGTCTTTGTTTTTGGCCTCTTTTTCTGCAGTTGCACGTACCCAAGTTGTATTGTTTAATTTCCTTCTTTAGCAACTGTAATATAAGTCTTATTAAGACCAGGAGCGTTTCGATTTATTTTAAAGCATCTTCAGCGGTCACTGTAACAATGTGGTTTCTTCTGTTGCAAAGCCGGCCGGAGTGGCCAAGCGGTTAAAGGCGCTACAGTCTGGAACCGCACGACCGCTACGGTCGCAGGTTCGAATCCTGCCTCGGGCATGGATGTGTGTGATGTCCTTAGGTTAATTAGGTTTAAGTAGTTCTAAGTTCTAGGGGACTTATGACCACAGCAGTTGAGTCCCATAGTGCTCAGAGCCATTTTTTTTCTGTTGCAAATATGTTTGTTTTGATCATTAACAATTCGCATACTTTAGTTTTTGCTATAACCAGTTTTTATTCTTTCCGTTACTCGCAGTTTTTTGTTGTTTATTCCACTCTTCTGCGACTTCCACGTGTATGTGTTGAGAATTTCCATTTGCACACAGCAGTTTCACTGCACTTACCACATTTACACTTCTGTGCATTGTCCTCTCGTCATTTTTCGTGTTTTGTTTTGCTTTTGCGGGATGCGTTCTTGTTTTGTTAGTTTATGTAGTGGTAGACGGGCCGGCTATCGCTCTGTGATTGTATTTTCCTCTAGAAAGAGAGACAGACAGAAAGACGGACAGAGAAAGCATATGTTTGTGCGTTTGTGTTTTAAAGTTATTCTTTTTTTATTCTCTCTATTATTTAAAGAACGTTTTATTAATGTGATTACGTATTATTATTAATTAATTTTATTTATCGTTCGGTTTAGTGATTCCTTTTTACTGTTTGCTCCTTTTATTTAAACGAAGTCCTTTTAATTATGTTTGCGGTGGTTGTGAGTCTATATTGCTTACTGTTCTTCGTAAGTTAAAGAATATGGTAATACCATATGCGTTTCGCAGCAGCAGATCTCATTGAGTAGTCTCCTTGCTGGAACTTCTCCACCTGAAATCGCTAAAGATAATTTATAGCTCTACGGAAATCGATCGATACAGCCAAGTTCTATGCTCTGTCACGTGTATGGAATGTAGCGTCCAACTTTAGTTCGTGGAATTATTTAGGCCTTCGGAGAAATATTCTCGACGAATCCGAAAACCATGTAAAACTGCAGGTTCGCACCATCAAACCACACAACACTTCCGAACGACTTGCGTCTTTATAATCACCGAATATTTCTTTTGAAGAGATTAAGCGTTATGAATTCTACACACCTGATACTCCTTTTGTGCTTTTATATGTATTTATTTTCTTCAATACCATAAAACATAGATTACTGCCATAATGGCGGCTTCCAACAGTCTCCTCTCCATCCGACATAGAACATCTAGTGGGGTTGTGTGTGTGTGTGTGTGTGTGAGAGAGAGAGAGAAAGAGAGAGAGAGAGAAAGCGAAAACGCATCCCGCAATACCAATACAAAACACGCAAAATGACGAGAGGACAATGCACGAAAGCGTAAAAGTTCAGTGAAATCGCTGTGTGCAAATGCAAATACTCAACATATACACGTGGAAGTCGAGGAAGAATGGAATAAACAACAAAACAACCGTGAGAAACGAAAAGAATAAAAACTGGTTGAAGTAAAAAGTAAACTATGCGAACTGTGAATGAGCAGAACAAACAAAAATGTAAGAGAAAAAACCATATTGTTACACTGACCACTGAAGATGCTTTCAAATAAAGCGAAACGCATGTGATCTTAACAAGACTTTTATTACAGTTGCTAAAGACGGCAATTAACCTATACAAATTGTACCATGAGTTTGATGCACTAAATGTAACAACCGCTCCACCGTCTCAGGGTGTGAACCGAGGGAGTCCTTCCACTGTTTACCATTTGGTGTGCTTCAGAGTCTTGGCTCCTAATACGCTGGAAAAGTCGGCCGAATAACTTATCAGGTGGTACTCATCCATGTAGATTTTTTTCAGCGCAGAGGGAAAGAACTAATGGGTTGTTTCCCTTACAAAAGCACCAGCCGTATCATGCGTGGAGCTTCCATTGCTGTCCATTGGTGGAAAAGAGAAAAAAAATCGGTTAACATAAAAGTGAAGTCATTTGCGTATGTCGGTAAGACACCCCCATACATATCCAGAGTTGCGTTTTGTTTATTGTGCAATGGTATATAATAACGCGAATGAAACTATGCTACATCACAGTTCGAACCACACAAGTGACTGCAGTTTAGGAAATGCTCCGACTGAAGTGTACTCAGATAGACGTCAGATCACTTTGTTGATACTGTAGGACGAGTGTCAGTGCAGTGACTGGTATCTGCACGCAAAAGTCTTTCAGTCCTCCCTGTGAACATGCATTCAGATTTCAGAAAGTATGCATCCATTTGTTGGACTTGTTCTTGTTTCGATAAGTCTTATCACCCCTGAAAATATTCGATACTCTCCTGACAAACTGTATGAAACAGAGTAGGATATGGATCCATTGTCTGTAGTAAACGCGTGAAGGAAATTTATTGTTGTAACTATACAGTACATTTTATAAGAACGAGCCTGTGTGTTGAGCTGGGATTGAATCAAGGAAGAATTATTTGGGTTTAACGTCCCGTCGATGGCGAGATCATCAGTGGCGGAGGACAAGCTTGGACAGGATGAAGATAGCGAGGACGTCGCGATCACTCAACACCTGTCGCTGTACGCGGCGCTTATACACCCTACCAGGCCTGGTAACAACACTAAACACGAACAACACTACCGCACGCTGGTGGCCTTTTTAATTTTCACAGAGAATTACAACTCCAAATCACTTACATATCCGCCCTTGGTGTGCACGTGTACGATATGACACTGACACCCGAACATGTCTTCAGGATGCCTCACTTCTTTTGTCAAACAGTGTAACTTCCAACGTGACAGCAAGTGTGTTCTGATGATGACTGATATAGGTAAGACATAAATGCACACTAGCAACAGTAAGAAAAGCATTTACCGCAAAGTGGGATTTATTAAGGCAGAATATAATTTAAGTGTTTCAGATGTCTTTTCAGACGGTATTTGTTTCTCGTAGCCTTATACGTAAGTGAAACGTGAACGATAAACAGTTCAAACAAGAAGAGAATTGAAGCTTTTGAAATGTGGTGCTATAGAAGAATTCAGAAGATTTGATGGGTAGATTGTATTGCAGATGAGGAGATACTGAATCGAATACGGGGAAAAAATTATGGCTCAAGTTGACTAAAAGAAGGGACCTGTTGCCAGGAAACGTCGTGAAGTGTCATTTTGGTAATGGAGAGAAACGTGGGAATAAACATTGTAGAGGGAGACAAAGGCTTCGGTATAACATGCACAGCCGACCAGTGTGGCCGAGCGGTTCTAGGCGCTTCAGTCTGGAACCGCGCGACCGCTACGGTCGCAGGTTCGAATCCTGCCTCGGGCATGGATGTGTGTGATGTCCTTAGTTAGTTAGGTTTAAGTAGTTCTAAGTTCTAGTGGACTGATGACCTCAGATGTTAAGTCCCATAGTGCTCAGAGCCATTTGAACCATATAACATGCACAGTCAGAAGGATGTAGGTGGCGGTAGTTATGCAGAGTTGAATGCGCTTGCACGTGTATCAACGGCGATTTCTCATTTCTTATTGTGTTACCACTAGGATTTTTATAGCATACTGTCCTCTGTGTATCCTGTGTGGATGCAAAATTTGTTTTATGTCGCAATCTGTTCTTTGTTAAGCCAATGTAACCTCGTACCAGGATACGACTTAAATTAATGTATACTCTGAATTGTCAAAAGAAACTTTAGTATAAAATTCCCAGTGGTGAGATGGCTATATGGCCACGTCCGAAAGATAAACAATTAAAAAAAGAAAAAAATGCTTGCACAGCATAGACTGGCATCAAACCAGTCTTCTGACTCAAGGCCGCAGTAACAACAAGACAACAACACGCTTACTAAGCGAGTACAAGTATTATTTATTTATGCGTCTACAATAAGCTGTACGGGAAGGTCTTCTTTGTTTGAGAATTTCTTTGTACTACTGTACTACGTAATTCCACACCATAATCATAACAACTCTACATAAACAACTATGAGTAAATAAACGTTGCACCTGAAAGAGTATACACATTTCTGGCCACTGGAGATGCCTCTTATTAAATCAAAACTAAACGCGTACGATAAAACATGAAATTGTATGTATTCAGCTATACACAGACGCTAAACACAAAATTGTCAGTATATATTTACATATGCCTGTGAAGTCATGAATGACAACATTCATTATCGAGAAACCGTTGTGAACGAGGAACGCCGGGTTCTTGGGTCACGCGAAGCGGTACTCACTTCCGAAGTCTGTTTCATGTGATGCAACAGGTGGATTCGGCCACCGCTGTCGTCATCAGGGCTACGGGGTCAACGAGAACCAGGGGTCTTCAGTGTCTGCACGTAAATTCTGCCCCTTATCCGCTGCAACATCTAGTCCTGAGAATTTAAAGAACGGGTGTGGAAATGCGTTTCAGTATGGGAAAATAAGCACAATTATCGGTTGCTTGTGTTGGTACAGTATACGACCAGCTGCTTTTTGAATTTGATACGTATTTATAGTGACGTTAATTAGTTTTCGATCCTCTGCAGCCTCACCATCAGATGGAGGTGTCACACGAACGTTATATCTTGGACCAAGTGCGGCTAGGCGCTAGAGTCGTGGCGCTGGCGAATATAACGGAAATGTTTACGAAAAGAAAAGATTGTTTTTCATAGGATACTGACATTGCCGCTGTGATCTTGCACACGAGATGCATTAAATTACAGAATGAAATGTCGCAAGTGAGCATTACAAGCTACTGGTGTATTCAACTTTGAAAGTACACAAGTAATATGAATAGAAAAGTTATAAATAATCAAACAAACTGAGATTTTTTTTAAAGTCAACAGTCTTCTGACTGGCTACCACGAATTCCTCTGCTGTGCTAACCATCTCATATCAGAATAGCACTTGCAACCTATGTCCTCAATTATTTGCTGGATGTATTCCAAACTTCTTTTTCCTCTATAGTTTTTCAAAAAAATGGTTCAAATGGCTCTGAGCACTATGGGACTTAACATCTATGGTCATCAGTCCCCTAGAACTTAGAACTACTTAAACCTAACTAACCTAAGGACAGCACACAACACCCAGCCATCACGAGGGAGAGAAATTCCCTGACCTCGCCGGGAATCGAACCCGGGAACCCGGGCGTGGGAAGCGAGAACGCTACCGCACGACCACGAGATGCGGGCTCTATAGTTTTTGCCCACTACAGATCCCTCTAGTACAGTGGAAGCTATTCCCTGATGTCTTAACAGATGTCCTACCATCCTGTCCCTTCTTCTTGTCAATGTTTTCCATATATTCCTTTCCTCGCCGATTCTGCGGAGAACCTCATTCCTTACCTCATCAGTCCACCTGGTTTTCAACATTCATCTGCAGCACCACATCTCAGAGGCTTCGATTCTCTTCTGTCCCGGTTTCTCCACAGTCCTTGTTTCACTACCAGACAATTCTGTGCTCCAAACGTACATTCTCAGAAATTTCTTCCTCAAATTTAGGCCGATATTTGGTACTAGCTGACTTCTCTTGGAAAGGAATGCTCCTTTTGCCACTGCTAGTCTGCTTTTTATGTCCTCCTTGCTCCGTTGATCAGGGATTATTTTGCCACCTATGTATCAGAATTACTTAACTCTTTCTATTTGTGATCCCAAATTCTGACGTTAGGTTTCTTGCTGTTCTCATTTCTGCTACTTCTCATTACTTTCGTCTTTCTTCGATTTACTCTCAATCCATATTCTGTACTCATTAGACTTCATTCCATTCAACACATCCTGTAGGTCTTCGTTTCCACTGAGGACAGTAAGGTCATCAGCGAATCTTACGATTAACAGCCTTTCACTCTGAGTTTTAAGCCAATTACTGAAACTTTCTATTGTTTTCCGTCATTGCTTCTTCGCTGTATGGACTGAACAACAGGGGCGACAGATTACATCCCTGTCTTACATCCTTTTCAAACCGAGCACATCGGTCTTGGTCTTCCGCTCTTATTGTTCCCTCTTCGTTCTTGTACAGACTATATTTTACCCGTCCTTTCTTGTAGATTACCCCAATTTTTCTAAGAATTTCGAACATATTGCACTATTTTACATTCTCGAACTTTTTTTCCAGGTCGACAAAGCCGTCTTAATTTTTCCTTCAGTTTTGCTTACATTATCAACCGCAACGACAGAACTGCCTCTCTGGCGCCTTTACATTCTCTAAAGCCAAACTGATCGTCGTCTAACAGATTCTCAATTTTCTTTTCCATCTTCTGTATATTATTCTTGTCAGCGACTTGGATGCAGCTGATAGTGCGATAATTCTTGCACTTGTCGTCTCTTGCAATCTTCGGAATTGTGTGGATGATGTTTTTCGGAGAGTCTTATGGTACACCGCCAGTCTCATACATTCTACACGCCACTGTGAATAGGCGTTTTGTTGCTATTCCCCAATGATTTTAGAAATTCTGATGAAATGTTATCTATCACTTCGGCCTTATTTGGTCCTACGTCGTTCAAAGCTCTTTCAAATTCTAATTCTAATAGTGGATCCCCATCTTTTTTCTGTTGACTCCTGTTTCTTCTTCTGCCACGTCTCCAGACAAGTATTCCGCCTCGTAAGGCCTTCAATGTACTCTTTCCACCCATCCGCTCTCTGCTCTGCATTTAACAACGGAATTCCCACTGCTCTCGTAATGTTACCACCTTTGCTTATAATTTCACAGAAGTTTAATTTGACTTTGCTATCTGCTGAAACTGTCCTTCCAACATTCATATCTTTTTCGATTTCTTCACGTTTATCATGCAGCCATTTTGCCTTAGCTTCCCCGAAATTGTTATTTATTTCGTTACCTACGTGACTTGTACTTATGTATTCCTGAATTTTCCTTAATATTTTTGTAATTCCTTCTTTCGTCGATCAGCTGAAGTATTTCTTCTGTTACCCATGGTTTCTTTGCTGTTAACCTTTCTTGTACCTATCTCTTCCTTTCCAGCTTCTGTGATTGCCCTTTTTAGAGATTTCCATTCCTCTTCAACAGAAACGCCTACTGAGCTATTCATTATCGCAGTATCTATAACCTGAGAGAACTTTAAGCGTGTCTCTTCAGTCTTTAGTACTTCCCTATCCCACTTCCTTGCGCACTAATTCTCCCTGACTAGTATCTTAAACTTCAGCCTACTCTTAATCATTGCTAAAGTGTGATCTGAATGTACATCTGCTCCCGAGTACGCTGTACAATCCAGTATCTGATTTCGGAATCTCTGTCTTCCTATGATATAATCTGATATTTTCCAATATCTCCGGACCTTTTCGAAGTACACCTCCTCCTCTCGTGATTCATGAACAGAGTTTTCGCTGTTATTAACTTAAATTTATTGCGGAACTCAATCAATCTTCGTCTTTTCTCATTCCTACTATCAAGCCCATATTCTCCCTAATCCTCTCTTCTACTTGTTCCCCTACAGTCGCATTCCAGTCAACCATGACTATTAGATTTGCATCTCTCTTTACATAGTGAGTTACTCGTTCAATATCCTCGTCTAATTTCTGTGCTTCTTCACCTTCAGCTTGTGACGAGGGCATTTATACCTGAACTGTTGTCGGTGTTGGTTTGCTGTCGATTTTCATGAGAAAACCCCTTCACTGAACTGTTCACAGTAACTCACTTTCTGCCCTACCTTTTTATTTACAACGAATCCTACTCCCGTTATACCATTTTCTACTGCTGTTGATATTGCCGGACCAGAAATCCTTACCTTCTTTCTATTTCACTTCACAGCCCCCCGCTACATCCAGATTGAGCAATGGCATTTTCCTTTTCAGGTTTTATAGCTTCTTTACCACGTTCAGACGTCTGACATTCCACGTCCCGACTCGCAGAACGTTATCTTTTCGTTAGTTATTCAATCTTTTTCTTATGGTCACATACCCCTAGGCAGTCCTCCCCGAAAATCCGAATGAGATACTAGTCCGGAATCTTTTGCCATTGGAGAGATCATCATAACATTTTTCCAATTACAAGCCACATGTCCTGTGCGTACGCCCTACTTGTCTTTAATTTGCCTTCTGCATCCTCATGTCACCGATCACTGCTGATTCTTTCGCCTTTTAGGGGCAGTTTCTCACCCCATGGGCAAGAGAATGCCCTGAATCTCTGTCCCCTTTGACAAGACAGTTGGCAGAAACAGGGTAACTTCTTATCTGGAAGTCATCGGCCGCCATTGCTGTTGATTTTTATTTAAAATTTAAGCAGTGGCGAAGTTAGAACCCGCGACCCAGGAAGATTTGATTAGTAGTCCAAGACGCTAACCCTGGACCACCGGTCTATTACAGTAGCTAAGTAGTTAATCTTCAGTCCGAAACCGCGCGACAGCTACGGTCGCAGGTTCGAATCCTGCCTCGGGCATGGATATGTGTGATGTCCTTAGGTTAGTTAGGTGTAAGTAGTTCTAAGTTGTAGAGGGCTGATGACCTCAGGTGTTAAGTCCCATAGTGCTCATAGCCATGTGAAGTAGTTAAACATTAAATGAATGACTGGAATGGATGACAATGCATCTAACGTCAATTGACCCACTAATTAAGATATGGAGTATATTTGTAGCATGAATCGGCCACATGTATTAACCTGTAGAAGTGTGTGTAATAATAATTCACTCTATTATGTTGATGACATGTACACTAGTTTTCGTAACGTAATATCTTTCACACTTTATACAGGGTGTTACAAAAAGGTACGGCCAAACTTTCAGGAAACATTCCTCACACACAAGGAAAGAAAATATGTTATGTGGACATGTGTCCGGAAACGCTTACTTTCCATGTTAGAGCTCATTTTATTACTTCTCTGAAAATCACATTAATCATGGAATGGAAACACACAGCAACAGAACGTACCAGAGTGACTTCAAACACTTTGTTACAGGAAATGTTCAAAATGTCCTCCGTTAGCAAGGATACATGCATCCACCCTCCGTCGCATGGAATCCCTGATGCGCTGATGCAGCCCTGGAGAAGGGCTTATTGTATCACAGCCGTCCACAATACGAGCACGAAGAGTCTCTACATTTGGTACGCGTAGACAAGAGCTTTCAAATGCCCCCATAAATGAAAGTCAAGAGGGTTGAGGTCAGGAGAGCGTGGAGGCCATGCAATTGGTCCGCCTCTACCAATCCATCGGTCACGTAATCTGTTGTTGAGAAGCGTACGAGCACTTCGTCTGAAATGTGCAGGAGCTCCATCGTGCATGAACCACATGTTGTGTCGTACTTGTAAAGGCACATGTTCGAGCAGCACAGATAGAGTATCCCGTATGAAATCATGATAACGTGCTCCATTGAGCGTAGCTGGAAGAACATGGGGCCCCATCAAGACATCACCAACAATGCCTGCCCAAACGTTCACAGAAAATCTGTGTTGATGAAGTGATTGCACAATTGCGTGCGGATTCTCGTCAGCCCACACATGTTGATTGTGAAAATTTACAATTTGATCACGTTGGAATGAAGCCTCATCCGTAAAGAGAACATTTGCTCTGAAATGAGGATTGACACATTGTTGGATGAACCATTTGCAGAAGTGCACCCGTGGAGGCCAATCAGCTGTTGATAGTGCCTGCACACGCTGTACATGGTACGGAAACAACTGTTCCTCCCGTAGCACTCTCCATACAGTGACGTGGTCAACGTTACCTTGTACAGCAGCAACTTCTCTGACGCTGACATTAGGGTTATCGTCAACTGCACGAAGAATTGCCTGGTCCATTGCAGGTGTCCCCGTCGTTCTAGGTCTTCCCCAGTCGCGAGTCATAGGCTGGAATTTTCTTTGCTCCCTAAGATGCCGATCAATTGCTTCGAACGTCGGCCTGTTGGGACACCTTAGTTCTGGAAATCTGTCTCGATACAAACGTACCGCGCCACGGCTATTGCCCCGTGCTAATCCGTACATGAAATGGGCATCTGCCACCTCCGCATTTGTAAACATTGCACTGACTGCAAAACCACGTTCGTGATGAACACTAACCTGTTGATACTACGTACTGATGTGCTTGATGCTAGTACTGTAGAGCAATGAGTCGCATGTCAACACAAGCACCGAAGTCAACACTGCCATCCTTCAATTGGGCCAACTGGCGGTGAATCGCGGAAGTACAGTACATACTGACGAAACTAAAATGAGCTCTAACATGGAAATTAAGCGTTTCCGGACACATGCCCACATAACATCTTTTCTTTATTTGTGTGTGAGGAATGTTTCCTGAAAGTTTGGCCGTACCTTTTTGTAACACCCTGTATACACTATTAACAAAACAGATGATGGTAACTTTGCTTACAAAAACCAGTCATCGAAAATAAAGTTTTTACAAATGCCATCTTGGCTGAGACGATGTCTTTCTTGAAGTTGAATATTTACAGATAGCCCCTTAATACTCAGCGTGAGCAAGTTAACCATTATTTTGAGCTCTAGGTCTAAGTATGTTTATTTCATTACGTGCATCTGCTTCAGTGATAGGGATGCGAAGCATATGGTTCATAGTTGACCTGAAGAAAGCGATTTTTTATTGGTTCGGCTGACATGAGGTACTGTTAATGGCAACAACAGTGGTAATCGACTTTCTATATATCTGGAAGGTATGCTTACTATCTTGATTTGGAAGGTTGTAATTTGCCACCCACAATGGACGTAATGTATTAACCACAACTATGTTTATAATTTTTTGTCCAGCATCTTATAAAGTTAGAGACAGCATGCGTGGTTCCTACAACCACTACTGTTCTTCGCATCTTACTGACAACTCGATGAATATCGCAGTTACTCCAGTACTATGTGATGTCTCCTTTACATCCACAAACTGGTCATCTGCCGAAGGATTGGACAGAGGCTGGGCACCGTTACAAAATAAGTGTTTCCTAGCCAGGAAAAAAAGGTTGCCCGATGACGTGTCGTCTCACACCTTGTCTCCATAACTAATATGACGCATGTACTACTGTCATACCAGATGGTCAATGTGCCTCTATTTAAGCCAGTTGATTAAGCCACGACATTACAGAAGCACAACCTCCTAGTAATTTTGGAAATATTTCTAATGATTGTCTTTCGTCATGTCACGAAAATGACACTCCCTGAGGTGCAGTTCATGGAGTTATTTTTAGTCATCTCGAGCTTTCCAGAGTATTTCGTAACTCACTCTTCATTCTCAGCGTACCTTCAGAGCAATGAACATAACTACTGTCTTCTACTCTCTAAACTACTCTGGAAATGTAATTCATCCACGGAAGTTCTGGCTAGGAAAACACTTTTAAGACTTGATGGAACAGGCAGTGGATGGGCTGCCGATTCATAGTGTCCAAAGGGCACAACATTTCAGCGATCAGACTTCGCTGACGAATCGACCTACTGGGGGTGCATATCCGACTTGTATCCCGTCCTCCAACGAGAATTTCTCTACGCTGTCCTCACCCAAGTGATCACGTCAACGCGGCCATCGAGTCGAACTGTGACGGCATCTGTGGCCAGCGATGCCTGGCGGGTCGTCCTGGTTGTTACAGCGCTGATCTAGTTACTACACTACTGGCCCTTAAAATTGCTACACCACGAGGATGACGTTCTACAGACGCGAAATTTAACCGACAGAAAGAAGATGCTGTGTTATGCAAATGATTAGCTTTTCAGAGCATTCACACAAGGTTGGCGCCGGTGGCGACACCTACAAGGAGCTGACATGAGGAAAGTTTTCTCATACACAAACAGCAGTTGACCGGGGCTGCCTGGTGAAACGTTGTTGTGTTGTCTCGTATAAGGAGGAGAAATGCATACCATCACGTTTCCGACTTTGATAAAGGTCGGATTGTAGCCTATCGCGATTGCGGTTTATCGTATCGCGACATTGATGCTCGCGTTGGTCGAGATCCAATGCTGGAATCGGTGGGTTCAGCAGGGTAATACGGAACGCCGTGCTAGGTCCCAACGGCCTCGTATCACTAGCAGTCGAGATGACAGGCATCTTATCCGCATGGCTGTAACGGATCGCGCAGCCACGTCTCGATCCCAGAGTCAACAGATGGGAACGTTTGCAAGACAACAACCATCTGCACGAACAGTTCGACGACGCTTGCAGCAGCATGGGCTATCAGCTCGGAGACCATGGCTGCGGTTACCCTTGACGCTGCATCACAAACAGGAGCGCCTGCGATGGTGTACTCAATGACGAACCTGGGTGTACGAATGGCAAAACGTCATTTTTTTCGGATGAATCCAGGTTCTGTTTACAGAATCATGATGGTCGCATCCATGTTTGGAGACATCGCGGTGAACGGACATTGGAAGCGTGTATTTGTCATCGCCATACTGGCGTATCACCCGGCGTGATGGTACGGGGTGCCATTGGTTACACGTCTCGGTCACCTCTTGTTCGTATTGACGGCAGTTTGAACAGTGGACGTTACATTTCAGATGTGTTACGACTCGTGGCTCTACCCTTGATTCGATCCCTGCGAAATCCTACATTTCAGCAGCATAATGCATGACCGCATGTTGCAGGTGCTGTACGGGCCTTTCTGGATATAGAAAATGTTCGACTGCTGCCTTGGCCAGCACATTCTCCACATCTCTCACCAATTCAAAACGTCTGGTCAATGGTGGCCGAGCAACTGGCTCATCACAATACGCCAGTCACTACTCTTGATGAACTGTGGTATCGTGTTGAAGTTGCATGGGCAGCTGTACCTGTACACGCCATCCAAACTGTCTGACAGGCGTATCAAGGCCGTTATTGTGGCCAGAGGTGGTTGTTCTGGGTACTAATTTCTCAGGATCTATGCACCCTAACTGCATGAAAATGTAATCACGTGTCAGATCTATTATAATATATTTGTCCAATGAATACCCGTTTATCATCTGCATTTCTTCTTGGTGTAGTAATTTTAATGGCCAGTAGTGTACGTCCATCCTTGTTGCCAGAACATTGTGTTTTCTGAGTATCTTATAAATCAATCCAGTACTGGTTCACAAGACTTGATGAGATTTTGAAACGTCCCCTTTGAAAAATTATACATGACTGTGCTTAAACTGACACACAATATTTTTAGCGCAACGCAATCTGACTTTCAAAAATCCCTACAAAGGAATGGCCCTGACTAACATTAACCTATACCTTTCACAAATCACTTACCTCACAAAAATCTTGGTTACTCGAACTACTGCAATACAGCGAGCGCCACTACTGCCAGCTAAATAAAAAATTCAAACTACAGAAGGCACTAACTACTGATAGGCATAGTTAGCAAATGAAAGATTTCAATAGAGAACAAACAATGTATTTACCTTAACAGTGTTGAAAAATCATAATATACATAGCAGTTCATGACATCCAATTTTACAAATTTCAAAACTCCGCCATTTCTCTCCCCACATCCATCACTGCTGGCGGCTCACCTCCAACTGCGCAACGCTACGCGCTGTTAACATTCAGCTGCCCAACACTACAATGGTAGACAACAATGCAAACCAGCCACAGACTGCACACAGCACAGCCAGTGATTTTCATACAGAGCGCTACGTAACGTTGCCAATAAGAAAACATAAACAGCCTACTTACATAGCCCCCATGCTCCCCACAAAAATTTTATAAATTGTTTTGGGCAGTGGCCAATACAGATTTGAAAATTTTTTTCATAATTACAATAACAAAGATATCAAATGCACACACTTATTGATACAATGTTGGTCAAAAGCTAAAATTTTCTCACAGTCCATAAAGACAGTCCTGATCATTCATCACAGTAAAATTGCAGTGTTTTTCTCAAAGTCTGAGCAGTAAAAGAAAATGCACACAGAAGTTGTAGATTTCCATGCAGTCTTGAAGAAGTAGTGTTGTCCTTCCAACAGAAAGACAGTGCTGACTCTTGACATGCACACAGGTAATGGGCCACAACAGAGCAAACCCACATCAGAGTCAGTAGAAGTTTTGAAGAATATTGGTAGGTAGGTCATCACAGAGCAGACCCACTATAGTCCTGGTAGAGATTATGGTATTGATGGGCCACCAGAGGAGCAGACCCAGAGCAGTGATTGTAGAAATAATGGTATTGGTGGGCCATCAAAGATGCAGACCCACTGTAGTCCTTGTAGAGACGGCTAGCAGCCATCCATTGCGACTGTGCAGGTGCACAATCACCATAGAAGTGTCTTGTGGACAACATAGGAAGTCCATGAACCACCACTTGTGCACTCACAAAATTTTTTTTTGAAATGTCGTTAGTACCAGCAATGCTGTTATCCAGTCCCTTGCTGAATTATTAACACACGTGCAAACACTATCAGTCCCTACTTCTCACATATTGTCCATATACTATGACCAACAGAAACGTGTACAGTGAAATGTAACTTACAAGTTACTTAATTTGATGAACTGGTGTCAATTACAATTTTATAACATAAGAATACAAAAGAAAGGTACAAAATACATCATTAAAGAATATAACAATACAGATAACATTTGTAGTAATATGGGCTTTATAAAAGAAACGAAATAACATATACATCAGTGTTACCGGAATTATGACATAAGTACATACATAAAAGATCAGAATAACTTTCGAATCATCAACTTCACACATGAGCATTAAAACAGAACAGAATAAATAATGTCTAAACATCTTTACAAAGAAAATAACATATCATCAGAAAAAAACACATTAAGACAGGAAAAACACAAATTCACATAGTGTAATAACACAAAAATACAGGACAGGGTTTGTTTTCAGTGTGACATTTGGTACTGCAGTCCACCCCAAAACTTCATTCCATATATCGTTCCTCTTATTTCAACATTTGTTTCCACCAAAAAAATTCTATCCAAGCATTCTTTCTGTATTCTGTTCACATCCTCTTTCAAAATTCTTTTTTGGCCAAACGATTTTCTTATAGCTTCTCAATGCATTTCTTCCATAGATCTTTCCTCTTATATAGCCTACCGCGTCTTAAGCTAACGTAAATCTACTGAGCTCAGATGCTAAACTAAGGGACGAGGCAATGCAGCAGCACAAAACAATTAACACAAACAGCAATGACAAAAAAATTCAAATTGGCAAAGCAAGCAGCAATATTACAACGAATATAAGGCAATGAGCAGCAAACAAGAAAAATAAATCCGTAGTAAAAATGGCTTAACAGAGTAATACAAAGTCAAATTCAGTAACATTATGCCTGGCAAACAGCAGCAGCAAATGCAATAACTTATATCTAAACATGACAAAGCTCAAGCAGAAAAAATATTACAGTAAAAATGGCCATGTTTAATACCTATGTCACATCTTAACACTAGGGTGATGCATCACCTTAACTTACACTACTAAATAAGTTACCCAGTCATTGACAAAAATTGTGTATGCAATTCCTGTGAAGGGAAATGTCTTTGTGCTCCCTCGTTTTTTTGAAGTAGATTATAAAATGGTTATTTACTGGATCTGTAAGCATCAAATATCTATATTAGTACATCTATTAAATTTTATTTTAACCAATGCTGCAGTGCAGCTAGAAACTAGATATCAAACAAAATGAGCAATCTCTCAACTAGAAAGACAATAGATGTAAAATGTTTCTCATCATTTCATTAGGCATTTTAGTAAATATCATAAATTAAGAGCTCCACAGTGTAATCATATATTTTCAAGTTTGAGCGTGTAGTATTTGCGATGCTTTCTACAAAGGAATGTCAATAGCGAGGATAATGGCCCCTTTTTTTTCTCCACCTGTGCCTCTGAAAGGCACACACAAATGGCTTTTTTCCAGGCAACTGTCGCGCAGCTGGGTGCCCACGACTCATTACGTGAAGGTGGTCACTTAACTTTCTTATTGAAATATTTACGACACCAGTTTGCACTACAGTGACAGTCTCATATAAAAAATTTCACAGGTCGAGAATTTGCGTTGCAAATGTGTAGAAACAAAATCCTATGAATATAACAGTGAGCAAAAAATTTTCGCCGGCATTGTGATACATTAACGCATTTACACACATTTCATAACTCTTAAAGAACGATTCTTGGTTTCCAACATCCTTTTTCACAAGTCAGAGTCAGTAACCACTACTCATTATTCCTTACCTTATTACACATATACATATTCGTCGACACTTCTTTAATATTTCATCTTAATAAATACGTAGCATAATCAAATTCCTCATATAACATCAGCTTATTGATCATAAACATACCTCAACAGCATAATACACATCGTCGTCATAAAAATAACATCATAACACCTCAGTCAAATCTCAGAAACGTCGTAGCTTTCTGCAATAATGTCAAAACCTAAAAAAAATTCTCTGCTCATTTCAAGAGTGTCATCTACCTCAAACGTACTTTAAAATCATGGTCGCTTACCAAATACATCATTCAAAGCTCTCATAGTATCACAATGGTTCCGAAAAAATATGAACAGTTCACAAAGTACAGACAAAATACAATTTCATAAGTGTGAAGTTACCCAACTGTGTACTGCGTAAACATGTGTCACTGATGTAGTAAAAAAAAATGTTTGTCTCTCTCAGTTAAATGATCAGATAGCTGTGTAATTTGTGTTTTAGAGAAATATGGTACCGATGTGTAAAGTTGTATAAGCAAATACCATATTAGCTAGGGCTCCTTGTGCTTGCCAAACACATGGTACACAAAGTAGGCATGTACCCCCTGAGGATTAATGTAATTATACCCTCAGGTGTTACAGATTACAGCAATGGAATGAAATGTATCACGGAAAACCTTTGTATCATTGTACTTCAAATATCTTTAAAAATAAATGATTGAAGTACAAAATTAATCACTCAAATACGTGTACTGTAGCGCTAAACTGTGCATCTTGTTGTAAGATAATCTCTGTGGAAGTGTTGTAGTTATCGTCCTCCAAAAGCTAAGTTCTGCAGAAGCCAATGTACTTACCTCATGATAAACAAAAGTGAAATGCTTTGCGTATAGATATCTTAGTTATTACGCTTATTGCCGTGATGAAGAAAGTACTGTGCTGTAATGTATTGTTGTGCTATGGAAAAGGCAGTCTCATTGTAGCTATACCACAAAAGTTACTACTAAAACATGTTCACTTTCCAGAATAATACAGAAAAACTGTACAGATATAAAACAGAAACACTGCAAAAGCAACATTGTAAATTGTCACTCATTAGTAGCGTCGTGATAAAATCGTGTAGCTGTCACATAAACTAACCTCTGAGTCGTCTGGTATCTCACTGAAAGTACTTTAAATCCAGAATGTATTTTCAAGTAAACCAAAATGTTGCATTAAAATCTCATTAGCAGTACCAGTATAAGTTCTAAGTATGTAAGCCTTATAGTCATTACGTAATTATGCAACTAACAAGCAAGAATGTACACACACAATAACACTGTGACGTCTGTTCACTATAATAATGCATTCGTAATTTCTGTTTAAATAAGTTCTCTTGGTTCTTGATTGGATATTTAACTTCAAACATTGCTGCATGGTAACAGTTTCTAAGTCTGACAATGCATACTAGAAATGTGAAGTGAAAAGTTTTATGGCAAAGACAAAGTTAAAAAGCAGATTATCTTTCAATAAACGGTTTTACATGTGAAATGTGGTGTAAACTTTTGCTCTTCCTAGTACACAGAGTTTCAACTTTAACACAATTATCATGCGGTATACTGTGCGTCTTGTTGTAAGATAATCTCTGTGGTAGTGTTGTAGTTATCGTCCTCCGAACACTGGAATTTTTCTCAAGGTTAGCGTCTATGTTATTTTTCCCTGAGCCAGCGGGCGCACGTGGCTGCCTGCGGTGCGAGTCATTGTCTGTTTCTTTGTTGGCGCGCATCGTCACTGGGATTACGAGACCTAACTTCTACAAATTCACCTTGTCGAGAGTGCCCTGCTCTGTTTGAATCTCGCCAGTTCTGATGCAATTCAAGTCTGTCGTTACGATTATATCGTCTGTCGTCATGTCGGTAGTTCCTGTAATTTCTTCCTTGTCCGTTAAGTGGTGGAGAATTTCTCCCTGAATTATCACTGCACGGTAGACCATTGCGTCTGAAGTTATTCTGTCTCCCGTGATAATAATAGTTCTGGTTGCCATATTGTCTGTTTCTATGATTGTCTCTGTCATATTCATTACTACGGAAATGCGATCATTTTCTGTAACTATTACTCTGCCAGTGGTTGTCATGTGGGTGGTGTCTGTTTTGTTCACGATTTGCGTTGTACGAATAGCCTTGTAGTGTCCAGTTATTATTTCTTTCATCGCGGAATTGTGATGGATGTGACCTGTAATTGTTGTGCTCCTGTTTTCGCGTTCCGCGATTGTCAGTGTCAATTTCCAATTCTTGTAACAGTCCCTGAAAAGCTTCAGTGTCGTCTTTGCAACGTCCTGCCAAAATAATAAGTCGTATATGTTCAGGCAATTTGATTAAACAAATGCGGATGAGTTCTGAGGGGCTGTATGGGTTTGAAAGATACTGATTCTTATGTAACATGTCTTCAAAATATTTGTCAAGACTGGAAAATTCAGATTGTTCGAAATGTTTCATCATTATGATGCTATGTTTTACTCGGTCTTATGTAGCTTGAGACCAATATGCTGAGAGGAAGGCATGATAAAATTCTCCTTCACTGTGACAATCGTGAATGATCGATCGCATTCTTACAGCTGGTTCATTCTCTAAATAGCCACACATAAATTCTAATCTGTGCTCTAATGACCAGTTGGGAGGAAAACAATGAGAGAATTGATGGAGCCACGCTTGTGGATGAATGTCGTTGCCAGAATTCTTAAATGTTTTAAATTTACGTGTAGTAATGAACAGCTTATAGTTAAAATCATTATGTCGGCGAGTCACATATC